>NC_043012.1:45592779-45687779 GCF_006345805.1 Octopus sinensis
CAGGTGAAACCTCGCAAAAATTTAGTACGATCATTCGCTGAGGTGCAAGATTCAGTTAAGTTTAATTTTTTCCCTACTTGCATATCAATGTCTCATTTCTATTCAATTTCCTTTGTATATATTTCAAAGGATCTGTGAGGTTGAAATAATCGAATATTAAAGAACTTTTGATCACATTGATCACATTTTAGAAACTTAATCATTACATATCCGATTTCCCAGTGATATATGCTTTCTATTACTGACAATTTATTGTCAATGAAAAGCGATAATCAGTCAATGATAAAAATGACATGAATTAGAAAGAGCAAGTAACAAGCCGGATATAATAGTGAAAGAGACAAAGCAACTAATGGAATGACGACCATCATCAATAATGTCTGAAGTAAAAACTGTTTTATGAACACTTTCTACAAATTATACAAAAGATATACGCGCTATGGCGTAACTGAAAGGAGCACGGGTTACTAAAGAAAGTAATTCAGTTGAGTATTGCAGTGATATGAGTCTTCTGTCACAACAAACTGAATTCAGTTTATGTAGTTATATAAACGACCTTTACTTGAACATCTCCATTTTATCGTTCACAATCTGTAGCATTTTAATGTTGATAAATGAATTTAATGTAGATATATAAATTCGACTGCTTGAATTTTTCGTTGCTAATCTTTGAAGGATTATGAAAAATAATCATATAGGCTTGTTATATATTGTGCAAACAGTGGAAATGCTTTCATGCCGTAACGAACTCCGATTGACTGATTTCAATGCAAAAGTTGATCACATAAAAAATGGCAAAAGCCAAACAAATGTTTGTAACTAGACAGGTCAAATGCAGAATTTATTGTAAATATAAACCGATCATTTGTTCCAAATGCCGCTATGGTTTATCCACATGCTCTTGGTGGAAATTATAGGAGAAAATCAGGACTAACATAGTGTTATATAAAGTTGTATCAAGAAATTCTAACCTCGGACAAAAAAAAAGTGCTTAAAATTGTCAAATTGTCAAAGAGGAAATTATGAGAATATGGTTGTGAATTGTATTTTGTCACTGTGAATCTCCGTCTCCCCTCGGAAAAATTTTGCAGTTGACGAAATACCCAGCGTTTACAGAGTTCATTAGAAACCTCCTGAAATATAGGTGCATCTTTGTATTCAAATCATGTAAAGTCGCTAGCGAGGAAACAGGTATATTTACGTCAAGGTAATGTGGTGGTGAGTCTATCATATAATATTTACCCCAATGACCATCCAACTGGCCAAAAACCTGAGGGGTTCATCTCCACTGTCAACTTCTGCAGCAGCCCATGAACGTAAGCTTGAAGCATCGAAAGCATTTATCATATCAGGTCTAGATTACTTATTCCTCTATTACGAATGTAATCACCAACATTCTAATCCTGCGAAGATGCACATCTACTCGATCTATCTCAGCTATTACGAAATAAACGGACCCCTTAAAGTTACATGGTTCGGAATATTACAGGCGCTCTGTATTCACGCTACCTATCATGGAGTTATGATAACTCTCTTGGAAGAAAATTCAAAAAGTCTAAATTGAAAGTGTTTTACCGAAAATACATCCTTCGGAAGCTAGGCAACTTCAAATTGGCAGCAACATCACACACATTGAGATCTCGTGCACTGGCTTTGAGCTACTCCTCTGCTGAATATTCATGTCATGTCTAGTAGAGATAACAAAGGCTGCTAGGGATCACTGCCACCTTCTCCATGGACATCAACCTCCGGTCAAAAAACGGAGGTGAAGAAGAAGATACATCGGCCATGTTCAGCCTTTAACAATATCTCAGGGATAAACCAGACTCAACTCTGGCTGGAGAAACTTCAGAACGAACCTCTTCTAATTGGTACGAGAATCCACCTTGCTTATGGATTCAGTGGAAGCTTTCCACCGCCTGACAAAGAGAACGAGAAAACGAAAAGTTACATGACTCGACCAAACATGTGAATATGGAGAAGCACACCACAATATGAAATGCTTCTTAATCTGCCATCTACCACCTAACTCATAAGTCACGGGCAGCTTGAAGATTCAATAAAAATGAAAATACCTGTAAAGAACTGGGAGGCAGTTATATAACCCTTACACTTCAAAGAAGACAAAGAACTTTAAAAGCTACGTTAAGCTTTTCGTTTACACTGGCTTTATATTGACGGAAAGAAATTGTATCCTGAGGTGGTTATTAAAACTAAAAGTGCTATTCTTCGTTAAATTAGTACGGCATATCCTTAAATTCGCATGCTGCAATACAAGAGGAATTTATTATATAATTCAGCTCTTGGACAGCAAAGCACATATTAACTCGCGGTCGAAGGACCCGCTGAAGATGCTCGGAGTCTTGATAGGATCAGATTTTCAGTTGGATAGGAACTGACAAGAGATTATGGCCAGTCTCACCCAGAAATGGGCTGAAAGAGTGCTGCCTCTGAAAGGCCGGTGTAGAAATAGCAGACGTTTACATCACCTAAGTAATGTTCTAACGCTTAGACGACGTACCTCGTCTCCTTGCACATGTTTGAACTTCCGACCACGTAAGATCAGAAGCCCTGAAAGCCACTACTTTGTACTGCATCAGCACTTTCGGAATGAAGAATTTTTCGCATTATTTCCACGCTAATTGTCGGTTAATGTGTTATTTTCGTCTAATCAGCTTTTCGTCCTAGTCGCTTTGAAAGAATACGCGTAATTTCTCACATAAAGAAAATTAGCAGCATAAATTTGAAAGAATAGATTTAAATTTGTAGCTTGACTGAAGAGCAACTACTGAAATTTAGGGAACATAGATCCTGTAAGTTTTAAACAAAATGCAAGTAGGAACGTTTGTGGCAACTATTTATACACACTCAATTGTAATCATAAATATGTATATATTATATAAACATTCTATTCATGTTTACTGAGACATAAACTCATTGTTTTGAATTCTTTCTCATGCATCATTCAAAACATTACTGCTCTAATTAGGAGCACCTCAGATTATTTATGCAATGGCTATACATTTACATGAGAATATTCACTTTACATGACAGTCAACCAATATATAATCGCTATATACTAAATGTCCATTTCTATTTTTTATATAAATATGCAAAGAGGCGCATGATGAAAGATTTGTGTCATGCCAGTCTTTAATAAAATACATAAACCTCATTTCAGAATTAAATACGCACAAACATCCACACACACACATCCTCACACACACACGCACACACACACGCACACACACACGCTCATATTGAAATCGCACAAACATATATATATGAGAATAATGGAAATGGAAACAAATGCTCAAAACGTTATTTTAGTCATATATATCACCGACATATGTTTCGATAGATGCCTTAAAATAAATCGGAGAGGTGGAATAATGTGGGAAAATGCATCAGTCACATAAGGGAGGATATAAGCAACAGTGCTCATCCATAAGTCGTTTTTACAGATGTAAGAAACTACAATATATAATATATATATATGGAAAACAAAGGTGTATAGGGAATGCTAATAATTTTGAAATAGTGTTAAGAAATTTAGACGTCATAGGATGAAAGAAGAAGAGAAGGACGATAGAAAGAGAATTAAAGGAATAATGGAGGTATAAACAAATAGAAAGGAATGACAGGTAGATAGAAAATATAGAGGAAAAAGTAGAAAATATGGGATGTAAGAATAAATTTGTAGATATTATTTGTAGATATTATTAGGTAATGGGACAGATATCTTTTGTAATAGCTGAAAGAATGCTTTTTTTCCAATTTAAACACCTGTAAACACGTTCTTTATAGGTGTTGATAAATAGTTGTTCGTCCGTACAAAGAGAGTAGAAAGATTTCCCTTTATCATAGGGAAACGATCTTGACAAAATTTTCCAATCGAAAAAAATTGTTTATTATAGTCTTTAAGTCTTTAAGATGCCAAATTAATTTACTAAGACCTGCACTATTACGCTTATGAATATATTTAAATAGAGAAAGATGGTTGGCAACTGGGCTTTTTTTAAAATTCCGTGGGTGAAATGCCAATATAAAAATATGTTTTAGATTCTACAGAAATTTCACTTCACATTGACAAACAATTGAACATTTATATATGTTTCTCTCTCTCTCTTCTCTCTCTCTCTCTCTCTCTCTCTCTCTCTCTATATATATATATATATATATATATATATATATATATATATATATATTATATATATATATATATATATATATATATATACACTAGAAGTAATACTCGTTGTGAGAGTAATTACTTTTATTGTTTCTCGGAAGTCACATTCAAAGTATTATTGTATATATAATGTACTCTTCGTGTATGCATATATTTTTATAAGAGAAACGTATGTAATAATTGAAGTAAAGGCAAATTAAGTTATTGAAGTATTCATGCTGCATTAAGAGTGAATATTTCTCTATAAACAATGTTTTCTGTTTTATTTTGGGGTGCATAAGCCAAAAGATTTGCTTTTGCTCCCATAAGTGATCCACCTACATAAAGTTTCGCTTCTGAATCAGGGTGAGACTACTACTACAGATTTAGATTTACTCTTAAAGTAGAAAAAGATGGTTTTCACACAGGAATTTCTGTTTCTTTATTATATGACAATAATAAATGAGATGTAAATGTTATTTTATTTATCAATATAGTAAAGGCAAGTATATAAAAGTATATAATTTAAATAGGTAATTAAGTAATTCTTGAACGTAGTGATACTAATGGCAAATTACGTTATTGAATTATTCATGTTGCATTAAGAGTGAATATTTCTTTATAGTCAATGTTTTGCTTTATTTCGAGGTGCATTAGCAAAACGATTTGCTTTTGGTCCCACACGTCATGCTCCTACATAATGTTGGCCATGTGAAAAGCATATTTCTTAAAAACATGTAATAATTGAAGAAGAATTGAAAAATTCAGTTTCAACGTGAATGAAGGTGCGAAAAGGGCTATATCATTTATATATGACTGTATAATGGCCATGCGAAAAGAAATACTAAATTTCTAAATCCCTCGTAGAGACATGTACGGTGGTGGGGCGATATAATTGACAATGATCCTGAAACACGTGTCCCTAGATGCAGCTCCGGCGGCCGGGGGTGTTTGTCTTCCCTTCGTAAATGTATATAAGGACACAGGGAAAAATGTGTCAAAGCCATCAGGAGGCGTCGATGCTTCCTAGGGCTATACAGCGGTGGTGTACCCCCCTATTGTCACGTTCGTGTTAGATTGACAGTATACAACCATTCTATCGCCCCACCACCGTACATGTCTCTACGAGAGATTTAGAAATTTAGTATTTCTTATTTTGATAATCAGTGAATAGACTTCACTGAATTATGGATATATACAATACGAAGTCGAGACAAATATCGCCAGCTGACCGGTGTCTGCTACTCTAGGCCGATGAAGGACAATGATCCTGAAACAGGTGTCCCTAGATGCAGCTCCGGCGGCCGGGGGTGTTTGTCTCCCCTTCGTAAATGTATATAAGGACACAGAGAAAAATGTGTTAAAGCCATCAGGAGGCGTCGATGCTTCCTAGGGCTATACAGCGGTGGTGTACCCCCTACTGTCACGTTCCTGTTAGATTGACAGTATACAATCATTCTATCACCCCACCACCGTACATGTCTCTACGAGAGATTTAGAAATTTAGTATTTCTTATTTTGATAATCAGTGAATAGACTTCACTGAATTATGGATATATACAATACGAAGTCGAGACAAATATCGCCAGCTGACCGGTGTCTGCTACTCTAGGCCGATGAAGGACAATGATCCTGAAACAGGTGTCCCTAGATGCAGCTCCGGCGGCCGGGGGTGTTTGTCTCCCCTTCGTAAATGTATATAAGGACACAGGAAAAATGTGTCAAAGCCATCAAGGGGCGTCGATGCTTCATAGGGCTATAAGCGGTGGTGTACCCCCTACTGCCACGTTCGTGTTAGATTGACAGTATACAACCATTCTATATATATATATATATATATATATATATATTATATATATATATATATATATATATATATATATATATATATATATATAATATATATATATATATATATATATATAATATATATATATATACATACATGGCTCAGTGGTTAGAGCGTCGATCTTACGATCGTGATATTGTGAGTTCGAATCCCGGACCAGGCTGCGTGATGTGTTGTTGAGCAAGACACTTTATTTCACGTTGCTCCAATTCACTCAGCTGTAGAAATGAGTTACCAAGCTGTATCGGCCCCATTGCCTTTCTGTAGGATAACACTGGTGGCGTGGAGAGGGGAGGCCGGTATGCATGGGCGAGTGTTTGTCTTCCATAAACAATCTCGTTCGGACTTGTGCTTGGGAGGGTAAATTTCTAAATACCATCCCACGGTCAGTCATGATCGAAGGGGGTGTCAGCACACACACACACACACACACACACACACACACACACACATATATATATATATTTATATATATATATATATGATTCAGTATCCTAGACTTGCGTACGTTGCGAGTTATCAAGCTGTTTCAGAACACGAGACTTTCAATCTTTGGGTGACTGTAACTTCTGTCGATTATTAATAAAAAAACGTATATATGCTCATGTTTTTAGTTCTATTTTCTTGTTTGCACGAGGAAACATTTGTGTGTGTGTGCGTACATACATGCATAAGTATAATCCGCATCTACATCTGTGACTATGTTTACATGCATCCATTTTAATGTTATTGCTTGTCATCTATTTTCAGCTAGAATGTTGTACTAAGATGGAAAAAGAGCGAAAAATAGTAAAAGACGTGCCATTGTATAAACGACTTTGTACAGTGGATTTTGTGAAAAAATTATGGAATGATTCTAGAAATGTACTGTTATATATTTCCTTATTGAAGAAGCTGATCATTCTGTTTATTTTCTATTTTCTGTACTTATTCCGAATTATATTTGCTTGATCTAACAAGTCATTCAAGTTGAAACAAGCTATTTCGGATATATATGTTGTCATTTGGCTGACGGAGATTTCAACTGTGTTCCTGGCAAAAAGGAAATTAGATTTCCAGATGTGTATCACTAAAGTCAGATATCAATAAGTCCTTAAATACTACATGCTTCGCTCTGTCGTTGTATACACACACACGCGCGAACACACAAACGCCCGTGTACGCACAAATATATATATATATATATATATATATATATATATATATGATTGTGTTTGCATATGCATATTTGTCTATGTATACGTAAATATGTGTGTGTGTGTTTTGTGTATGTATATCTGATGTTTCAATTCTTTACTATAGTAATTTAACTAAGTTAATAGAGTAATTCCCTACCTGTACAGAGGGATCATATACACAATGTGGGTCTGTGATGATATATATAGAAGCATGTTTCAGAAGATTTCCTGTATAGCATGGTCTTCAGGTGGAGTACTATTTATTTAGGATTACATTAACCATTTGGTAAGTCATAATTTGATGTAAGTTTAGCTAATATTCCGAGTATGTCGTATGACTACTCAGACTCCCATTTCTCGGCTCTTTTTGTATATGGTTAGTGGATATACAGTAAATGGAAAGTATGGAAATCGACAAAGGAGAAAGACTTGTATGTAACGAGTATTTTCTGATCTTTATAAAGGGTTTTTTCTTGTTTTCATTTGTAAGGTTATTAGTCAGGCACGTTCTGGCTTTGCTAATATAGAAAATTGGTTACATATCGGAGAAAATACACAACAAAAAATTCCGTGCATCTTAATTCCTGTATTTAGGGATAACGGTCTACTACTGCTACGAAAATACATTCACAAAGCCTGATATATTTAGGAAACATCTGCTTCAATAACTTAGGCTTCTCAATCACAACATAAACACAACTAAAATCAGTCTACTTCCTAGATATTACTGAAAATATGGAATCAAGTATGTATAAACCATACAAAAAAGATAACAAAGAAATTCAGTATATACATAAACAAACTAACTATCCCCAAAACATTATCACAAAAACATTATTAATAGGAACATAAATCTCTGACTTTCCTCTTTATCTTTAAATGAAAAAATGCTAACCGAAATAACAACTCTTTATAACGAAGCCCTCAGTAGTTGCGGTTACATGTATAACTTGCAATAAACAAACAACAATCTTCGCACAATAAATAAAATATGTAAAAATAGAAACAGGAAAATTATCTCGTATAGTCTCCACTTCAACATCCATGTGTCCACATCAATAGCTAAATTATTTTTCAAACTAATGCAGAAACAGTTCCACCCGCAATTACAAGTATTATAGATTAAAAATAAACAACGTAAAGTTGTCATACTTTGAAAAACCTATAGTCAACTAAAACCTCCAAAGACTCCGTAAATTTGAAAACCTAAACTACTTACACATTAGGAATTGCAATTGTAGAATACGTTCATACTGTCCTCTACGAGGAAAATGTATTTCAAGAAATATCGTATAATGTGCAACGGTAACCACAAACAGGTCTCCAATTACAAAATCTACATACATATATGTAGATATATAGCAAATCAGTTCATACATACACATAGACTATAGCAAAACCGTCCATATATATAAACAGATCTATTGAATACCAGTTCATACATATATGTAGTTCTTTAGCAAACCAGTTCAAGATACGATACGAACAATACACGTACACTTTTCGCAAGGCAAACAGGCTAAATGATGCATCACTATCCAGTCATATACGACAATTAAAATATAAAAAAAACACTGTTTAGCATCAAGCAGAAAATGTTCTCACACGCACAACCATACCAAGGTAATAATAAACCCTGTCAACTTTGTACAAATGAATCCTACCGCATTCTAAAATCCGTAGACGAAATCCTGAACCGAAACTCCGAACTAGTCTCTTTTTGCAAGCGCAAAAGTCTTGAAAAAAAAACCCAAATACCTCAAATCAATAATAACTCTACTCCACCCTCCGACACCATAAACTATCCCCATAATATGAAATAAAAAATGCGCTCTTCAACTTTACACTTTCCCACGGAATAAGTACTCAGAAAATTATCTAAGAGTCTACCTATCGCTAACTAAAATCTCCGCAAAATATTGCCTAACACATTTTTAGGAACCTATATACACATCAAACTGAAAGTGCCCTTTCCTTTATTTTTATAAATTCTATTTTTGTTCCTGTTTTTATACATGAATATTTACATACCTTGCATATCAGCATAAACCTAACCCACATTAGTACAATATTTATTTAGAACAGATTCAGAAGAAATTTATAAACATTTGCTAAATAAACTCTACTTTAACAAAACCGGAAGTTATATCATTCAGCGTTATAGATTTCTATCCAGTTGCATATACAGATATATAGATATAAAGATAGATAGATATAGCCATCCACGCTTATATATACACATATGCACAGGTACATACACACACACACACATATATTTAGAAATATATATATATATATATATATATATATATATATATATATATATATATACATACTTATAAATACATATGTGAATGCAGACATACACAGATACGAGTATGTGTCATATAACTATAACATATAGGCGTCTATGTGTCTGGCAGTGCGTGTGAGAATCAACAGAAATAAAGTAAAGTGATCATTACCACGCATTTCAACAATTAGAATATATTAAACAGCATGCAAAATCAATTATGGATATATTGAATATACCTTTGTTTTTTAGAGAATGCACAGTAATCGTTTGGTGGCCATTGTTACCATCAAAGTGAGAAATTGTCAGAATTTCAAAATTGAGACAATCTGAACAACTAAGTATTCTCGAAAATGGACAAACAATTATAGAAGGCATAGTCCGATTATCTGGAAATAAGTGTCAGCAACTTATACATATGCATGTACGTATACATAAAAGTGTAGATACCTACCTAATCGCATATAAGTATGATTATATGACTATTTACACCAGTATATACACACGCATAAGCAAACACAGGCACACACACGGACGTACATATATACATGTAAACATGTAAGTAAAAGTATATATATATATACACGTATGTACACTATTAAGACCACTTTACTAATAAAATTCGCATTATAACGTATATATATATATGTATATATATATATATATATATATATATATAATATATATATATATATATTATATATATATATATATATATATAACTAATGTAAGATAAAATTTGTTTCGCGAAAAAAATTTCATCAATGGCCAGCATATCAAAAAATACTTTTAAAGGTTAAATTTATAAATAATTTACAAGATAAGGGCAAAAGAAAAATTCTAATGCCAAATATGCCGAAACAAAAATTGTCAATAACCATTATAATTTATGTGTCTCGAAACAAACCGATAGAAATTTCTAAAAAAATACGTTATTACCGTATTGGTCCAATTTCGGAGTTAATTCATAAGAATTTTCTCCTCTTCAGCGGCAAATACGCGAGATATAAGTGAAATACTTACTCATACCCACGGTATGAGTGGGTATGAGTAAGTATTTCACTTATATCTCGCGTATTTGCCGCTGAAGAGGAGAAAATTCTTATGAATTAACTCCGAAATTGGACCAATACGGTAATAACGTATTTTTTTAGAAATTTCTATCGGTTTGTTTCGAGACACAAATTATAATGGTTATTGACAATTTTTGTTTCGCCATATTTGGCATTAGAATTTTTCTTTTGCCCTTATCTTGTAAAGATATATATATATATATATTGGGTTATCCCAGAAATAATGCGGTTTTTTATACAGTACTGTAGGAATGTTTATCGATACGGATAAGTAAAGTTTGGAAGAGGGGCTTTTCAAATCTACCAGATAGATGGAAGAGCTTTGTAAAGAAAAAAATGTAGATTAAAAAATGATTTTGTTTATATTAATTTTGAAAAGAAAAAGCTTTTCAAAATTAAGATAAATAAAATGATTTTTTAATCTAAAATATATTCTCCTTCATTTTTTTTTTTACAAAGCTCTTCCATCCATCTGGTAGACTTGCAAAGCCCCTCTTCCAAACTTTACTTATCCGCATCGAAAAATATTCCTCCAGTACTGTTGTAACCTCGTCTACAAAATTCATATTTTCCGTCCAAATGATTGTGAAGACTGCGGAATAAATGATAATCAGGTGGGGCAATGTCCGGTAAGTATGGTGGGTGGGGCATCGTTTCATATTCAAACTGCTCCAGGCTTTGGAATGTCATCCTTGCTGTAGGTGGCCGAGCATCATCCTGATGGAAGAAGACCTATCGTCTTGAAACCAAAATGATCGTTTTTCTTCTAGCCCTGGTGTCGGTAAATGGTTGAAGAAAAACGATCATTTTGGTTTCAAGACGATAGGTCTTCTTCCATCAGGATGATGCTCGGCCACCTACAGCAAGGATGACATTCCAAAGCCTGGAGCAGTTTGAATATGAAACGATGCCCCACCCACCATACTTACCGGACATTGCCCCACCTGATTATCATTTATTCCGCAGTCTTCACAATCATTTGGACGGAAAATATGAATTTTGTAGACGAGGTTACAACAGTACTGGAGGAATATTTTTCGATGCGGATAAGTAAAGCCCTGGTGTCGGTAAATGGTTGAATGACCAAATCAAAACTTCTCTTCTAGATCCTCAACACTGGCGATGGGATTTTGTTCCACCAGGGTTTGCAGGATGTCCTCATCGAGCTCTACAGATCTTCCAGGACGTGGTTTGTCTTCTACGTTGTAGTTTCCAGCTTGGAATTTTTGCAACTACTGTTGACACTGGCTTACATCATCATCATTGTTCGACCGTGGTCGAGACAATGGAATTTACTATGTTACGCCAGACCTCACGGTCCATAAGCTTACGCTTATTACCTGATCACCATATACTGCATAAATATTCCACGCACTTTTGCGTTTGTGGCTTTATTGAACTCATAAAGCAAAATATGCCAAATATGCCCCTTTGTCACTTCCTTAATAGCTTTGAAAGAAACTGTTAAAATCGAATTGCACTCATCACAACATGCACTAAGAATAAGGGAAAAGGGAACATTACAACCTACTTTTATAGCAAGTTGATGCAGGTAGTTTATTCCGTCCCCCTCTGACTTTTAGTTCATGTAATTGAAAAACCACATTATTTATGGGATAACTCTATTACTCTTATACTTGTTTCAGTCATTTGACTGCGGCCATGCTGGAGCACTACCTTTAATCGAGCAAATCGACCCCGGGACTTATTCTGTTGTAAGCCCAGTACTTATTCTATCGGTCTCTTTTGCCAAACCGCTAAGTAACGGGGACATAAACACACCAGCATCGGTTGTCAAGCAATGCTAGGGGGACAAACACAGACACACAAACGCATATATATATATATATATTATATATATATATATATATATATACACATATATACGTATATACGACGGGCTTCTTTCAGTTTCCATATACGAAATCCACTCACAAGGCTTTGGTCGGCCCGAGGCTATAGTAGAAGACACTTGCTCAAGGTGCTACGCAGTGGGACTGAACCCGGAACCATGTGGTTGGTTAGCAAGCTACTTACCACACAGCCACTCCTGCGCCTATATATAACTTATATACATACATATGTACAGAAGTATGTATACATTGAATTCCACACACATTCACACACGCACAAATAATCATCGAGATACTTTCAGTTGTCGTCTGGTTTTTGTTACATTTTCTATTCTTTGCAGACAGAAATAAATTAAGTTTTAGATTTAGTATAATGTATTTTCATAAAACACGCAAAGTCAATATAAAGGACAATTTCCACCAGTAAATCGTCAATG
Organism: Octopus sinensis; assembly: GCF_006345805.1. Taxonomy (NCBI): domain Eukaryota; kingdom Metazoa; phylum Mollusca; class Cephalopoda; order Octopoda; family Octopodidae; genus Octopus; species Octopus sinensis. The sequence goes on from NC_043012.1 coordinate 45,605,634, forward strand.
CCTGTCGTTGTGAGTTATTTGACTGAAAAATACCAAAATGTTTTGAAGCAAACATAAAATAGGGTGACACAACGTCATTATGAGGTTTAGAGATACGTAAAACACTATTGAAAGACTTTGAATATGAACTGAATATGAATTTCAAACACTATTAAACAGAAAATTGTTGCAGAGCTGAAATGATCAATAAGAAAGACAAGATTTGATCATCAAAAATAGGAGCCGACGAAAATAAATTCAACCATGTTTTTAATTCGTGGCAGATAAATGTTAATCTGATAATGTCTCTGGCATTCAGCTACTTAACTATATGTACCTTTTTAATATTTAGGAGGCGGAGCGTGTCTTCCCTGTTTGTATCTGTCTCTCCAATAAAAAATATTCTTATTTACTTCGGCGGTCTTCCTCTGCCTCATCCTCTCTAGAATGATTCTTACCAGTTATATTTATTGCTGTCAAAACAGCTCCCAAAATATGATACTCGCCTAAGTAATGACATTACGATAATTTCATTTAATTAAATAATAATGAAGAATAAATTTCCCATTTGGCCACCCGTTAGTCTTTATTCGCTTCTCTCCTTTCTCTTCTAATTACATATCGGAACATTCACCTCAACATGACTACTCACTTACTCTCTCTCTGTCTCACTCTCTCTATCTATCTAGCTAGATATTTGGCCACACACACACCACACACACACACATATATATATATATAGGTAACTGCTGAGAAAATCTGGAACTCGACTGAAGATAGAAAACTCCGAATGACCAGTCCATGTTTATTTTTGTATCGTGTAACTGTCCTGATGTTTTGTTGTCGCCTGTTAAGTTTTTGTTCCATTTTTTGTTTCCTTATATATATATATATATATATATATATATATATATATATATAATTTCAACAATTGAGGGTAAAATTAATTAGTTATTAATCAATTTCACCAAGTATTCAGTATGTAAAAGGACCATTTAAGGCGAATTCAAAATATTACATTATATCAAAGGGCTTAGTAAAATAAATTACTTTGCCACATACTGAACTCATTAGAAATAGCAGCCAAAAAAGTTTTTTAGCTATTTCTAATACTTAAAGAAAATTTCTCTCAAATAGTGTTTACTCAAAATAACCCACGATGGTATGGGGGTAAAAAACATTAAAAAATCACAAGTGCAAAGATTATTTGAGAACGTTACGTTTCTAGATCAGCAAATAAAATTCGACATTTCTTTCGTCAGCCCAAAATTTCTTAATTTGGATTTGGAAACACTGAAAGTAGGAACATACCCTTTTGGCGACTTAACACCTCAGATGACCCGTTCAAACTGACAGTGCCAACAAATTCAAAATATGCAAGCGAAGAATTCCTGCTCTCCCCTTCCACCCACGTGGGCTAAACTAGCAAACACCATATTTTAGCGGTGAAAACCGAGGCAATAAACAGAGAGAAATGAATTATAATTTCAACAATTGAGGGTAAAATTAATTAGTTATTAATCAATTTCACCAAGTATTCAGTATGTAAAAGGACCATTTAAGGCGAATTCAAAATATTACATTATATAAAAGGGCTTAGCAAAATAAATTACTTTGCCACATACTAAACTCATTAGAAATAGCAGCCAAGAAAGTTTTTTAGCTATTTCTAATACTTAAAGAAAATTTCTCTCAGATAGTGTTTACTCAAAATAACCCACGAAGGTATGGGGGTAAAAAACATTAAAAAATCACAAGTGCAAAGATTATTTGAGAACGTTACGTTTCTAGATCAGCCAAATAAAATTCGACATTTCTTTCGTCAGCCCCAAATTTCTTAATTTGGATTTGGAAACACTGAAAGAAGGAACATACCCTTTTGGCGACTTAACACCTCAGATGACCCGTTCAAACTGACAGTGCCAACAAATTCAAAATATGCAAGCGAAGAATTCCTGCTCTCCCAAGGAATTCTTCGCTTGCATATTTTGAATTTGTTGGCACTGTCAGTTCGAACGGGTCATCTGAGGTGTTAAGTCGCCAAAAGGGTATGTTCCTACTTTCAGGGTTTCCAAATCCAAATTAAGAAATTTTGGGCTGACGAAAGAAATGTCGAATTTTATTTGGCTGATCTAGAAACGTAACGTTCTCAAATAATCTTTGCACTTGTGATTTTTAATGTTTTTTACCCCCATACCTTCGTGGGTTATTTTGAGTAAACACTATCTGAGAGAAATTTTCTTTAAGTATTAGAAATAGCTAAAAAACTTTCTTGGCTGCTATTTCTAATGAGTTCAGTATGTGGCAAAGTAAATATATATATATATTACTTTACCGCCCACAAGGAGCTAAACACAGAGGGGACAAACAAGGACAGACAAACGGATTAAGTCGATTTCATCGACCCCAGTGCGTAACTGGTACATAATTTATCGACCCCGAAATGTTGAAAGGCAAAGTCGGCCTCAGCGGAATTTGAACCCAGAACGTAACGGCAGACGAATTACGGCTAAGCATTTCGCCCGGCGTGCTAACGTTTCTGCCAGCTCACCGCCTTTGTATGTATGTATTCTCTTCTCTTTTTCTCTTTTTTACTTGTTTCAGTCATTTGACTGCGGCCATGCTGGAGCACCGCCTTTAATCGAGCAAATCGACCCCGGGACTTATTCTTTGTAAGCCTAGTACTTATTCTATCGGTCTCTTTTGCCGAACCGCTAAGTGACGGGGACGTAAACACAGCAGCATCGGCTGTCAAGCAATGCTAGGGGGACAAACACAGACACACACATATATATATATATATATATATATATACATATATACGACAGGCTTCTTTCAGTTTCTGTCTACCAAATCCACTCACAAGGCATTGGTCGGCCCGGGGCTGCAGCAGAAGACACTTGCCCAAGATGCCACGCAGTGGGACTGAACCCGGAACCATGTGGTTGGTTAGCAAGCTACTTACCACACAGCCACTCCTGTATGTATGTATGTATGTATGTATGTAACAGAAATCTGGAATAACCAATATTTCCACGTTGTAGAACCAAACCTACCAATGCTCTTACAGAGCTCCAAAATGAGAAAAGTAACAGACAATCCACCCCCAAACCTTAAAAAACAACCCACAAGAGCAAAAGGTCACATAAGAGAACGAAACATAATTCTCCGTATAGGAATGTAGAGACAGCAGATGTGGAATATGCAACAACAACAATAACTACAAATATGTAGACGAGGACATCAACATAAAATTTAAGAGTGGATTCTTATTCAAAGTAAATGCAAATATGAACTGCAAGACACAAAACCCCATATACTGCATTATTTGCCCTAAATTCAAGAAGAATTATATTGACGAAACCAATAATTCCCTTTGCCATCGCACAAGTACCCTCAGGCAGTACATCCGACAAGAGGAGCTAAGGAAAATTCCACTGAGCAAACATATGGAACTATGTGGAGAAGGAAAATTCGAGATCTTCCCCTTTTACAAATGCTCAAGGAAAGACCCAAACTTCTGAAAGACACTGGCGCTACACTTCATAAAAATTTCTCACCAAAATTAAACGGATGAAAAAGGGAACATTAGAAGGAAAATTCAAAGTTCTGAAAGATCACGGAATTATATTTCACATAAAAATCAACAAAAATTAAGAAAACTCTATATTTTTAGAATTCTACATGAATTTGATTGTATATATGTTAAAAATGATCACAAACCATTGCCAAAACCTTTTTACCACATTGTTGTTGGACCTTGCAAAACACTCTATAAGAAGAGATGCATTCCCTCTTCTGTACATGGCTCTCTTTCTCCTTTAGAAAATTCCGAATCTGCACTCAGAATTGTTCTAACACGTCAGGATTTTGAGTTATGCGCAAGATTATAACTACATTGTCGATTAGATATAGGCCGTATTATAAAATTTGCTAAAATGATAGCGGTTTTAATTAAAAATGAAAGAAATAACAGCAATAAAACAAACGATGCGGAAGTTCTTGATTTAGTTTAGCAATAGATGGCGGTGACGTATTGTGTGCAAGCTCTAAATACGTCAGCGCTACCGTCACGTGTGGTCTTGTCCTGTGTATTTACTGATTTAATTGTGTTAGACCACGAACAGGAGAGTCTGTGTGAATAACCCAGTTACCTATTTTGTTAGTTCCGTTGAAAATTTGCTCCGCGAGAGAAGCAGAAGATTGCCACCAAATTAAAAACTGCATATAAATATTATTTCGGGCGTAAAATTGGGGACCAAGAGAAGAAGTGGGCGCCTCATATATGTTGCACTGTGTGTTACTCAGCACTTGCAATGTGGCTGAATGAAAAACGGAAGGGAATGCCTTTTGTTGTACCAATGTTATGGCATGACCCAACCAATCATATCTCTGTTACTTTTGCGTGGCTAATATTAGTGGTTTCTCAAAGAAAACCAAAGCAAAACTTGTTTATGCAGATTGTAAGTCAGATCTAAAACCGGTCCCACATGACTTCGGGAACCCTGTTCCAGTTCTTCTCGCACATTATTCTCTTGAAGACCTTGACACGTCGCAGGATGAACCCTCTAATTTTCCTATCGACGAAGAGTACGTAGTTGATTCTAAGAAAAATGAGCCACATCTGTTTAATCAAAAAGATTTGAACGATTTAGTAAGATTTGAACGATTTAATAAGAAGAAGGCAGAGGTTTTGGGATCCAGACTACAGCAAAGGAATCTCCTACAACAAGGTACGAAAATTTCCATTTTCTGTTCTCGCCATGAAGGCTTATCTCTCTTTTTCAAGCAAGAAAATAATGCTTGTTTCTGTACTAATATTTGCGCACTCATGCAAACACTAGGACACCAGCATGTGGCTAACGAAAGGAGATTGCTTACAGACTCAAGTAAAGTTAACCTCAAAGCTGAGTTGTTACATAATGGTAATGAAAAACTTTCCATTCCTGTGGGTTAGATTGTCGGTATGGAAGAAACTTAAGGATCGATAGAACTCATTCTGCAAAGAATTAATTACGCAGTTCATAAGTGAAATATTTGTGGTGATTTAAAGGGGATTTCCCTCGTCCTAGGACTGCTGCTGGGATATACCAAAAACATGTGTTTCTTGTGTGTTTGGAACGGCCACGACGACAGCAATCATTACACTGTAAAAGACTAGCCTAAAAGAGATGAGCAGAAAGTTGGTCGGTACAATGTGCAAGATATGCCACTGGTAGACCGGCAAAAGATCTTCCTTCTACCCCTTCACATAATGGCTCGGCATCATGGACAGCTTCATAAAAACAATGACAAATGATGGTTGTCACTTCCAGTACCTAAATGTAAAATTTGGTGCAGAGAAGAGTGACGCAAAAATTGAAAGCATGATTTTCATTGGACCCAAGATGATATAAGTGATGTCTGATAGCAAATTCTGAGGTAAACTGAATCCAGTTGAGTTGACGGCAGGGGATTCCTTCGTGTTAGTTGTACAGAACTTTCTTGGAAATCATAGATTTGAAAGCTATGCTGATTTAATAAACAATATGCTAACAGCGTATGAAAGATGCCGATGTCCCTTAAAATGCACTTCTTTCATTCTCATCTCGACGTTTTCCCATCGAATCTTAGTGCCGCTAGTGAAGAGCATGGTGAGAGGTTTCGTCAGGACATATCTGAGATGGAAACGAGGTATCAAGGTCGGTTCAATTCAGACATGATGAGTCACTACTACTGGTTCCTAGAACGGGAGACCAGTACGACTCATAAGTTCAAGAGCAAGGGTCTCAAATATATCTGAGCTGAGCATATGAAAAATAAATTCCTTAAAATAAATATACTATGTACCATTTTATTATAACTATAATTTGCCATGTACATAAATATGCTATAATAAGTACTAATATATTTATATAATAATTATTTACATTGGACTTAACTATTCCTGATACTAATATAATATTAATATATGATTATGCGAATAACTCAAGACCGTAACATGCTACAGGAATTCTGAGTTCAGATTCGGAATCAGCGTGCTCGATTTAGTTTGGTACAGCACTATTTGTCTGGGTAGCAAATATTTTCTTGTTATTGCCCATTGAGTTGCTGTGTGTGTATAGTAAACTAAAAAATCACTCTTTAGAAAACATTTAGAATTTCAATCAAAATAGGTTGACCATATTCATACAACCATTCTTTAATGATTACAAAAGAATAAAAAAAACAAGACCTAGAAATCCAATTTTTACTGAAGAAAGTAAAAAAACAACATCTGGTTTTTCAATTAAAAACATTGACTACTACAAAAATTTGACCACATTAATACAAAAACCGCGCCTCTTTACCTCCCCTACATTAATGAATAAAAAAGAATAAAGAAACAAGGTATGGAGATGCAATTGTAACTTTTTACCGAAGAAAGTCAAAAAACAACATCTAGTATTTCAATTAAAAACCTTCACCAATTAACATACAAAAAAATATTTTCCCTTTCCCACCCTAAATGGTCACCAAGTACTAAACAAACATGGCTGATCATACGAATACAAAAGCTATGCCTCTTTATCTCCCCCTCCTTCACAAACTTTTTTCCTCTTTCTTCACCCTTACCTAGCAAACCCTACAATTTTTTTATATATTAAAAGGCCAAGAAATCTAACTTTAGACCACTTTTTGATAAATCTAAAAAAAGAAGAAAGCGCTAAAAGTATAAATAAAATGCAAATAAAAATACATATAATATTCAAGCATTCTGACTACCATATTCTAAATCTATCTATCTATATATCTACCTATCTATATACATACAAACGTACATACATACATACATACATACATACATACATACATACATACATACATACATACATACATACATACATACATACACAGACACACACAAATGTCGCTTAGCATTGCTGGTGATATTGTTCGATCCGGCTTTCTACGTAGCATATTTAGCAGCAGGTATTCACATCATCAAGGAAACATCGACTAGTAGCTGATATAAGGTAAATAGTAATTCAAAGGTCCGTGAAGTCGCGATTCACCTACGAAACTGTGGCATTCGTGTTGAGAAAGAAACGCTTTTAGTCTTACGAATATCAGTGGTAAGGGAAAGTCACCCAGCATTTGTAATGAAATTGCCCAAGGATCTGAACTTCAGCTCGTTAGCTTCTACGTTAGAGAGATACAGAGAAAGAGGAGTGACAGCTAGGGGAGAGAGATAGAGGAGGAAGGCATGGAAAGAAGTAGGGAGAGAGCTAGGAAGTGTGAGACGAGTGTAAGAAAGCTTACGAGTAAGAGATATATACGGGGATATTGCGTGTTTTTGAAGGTATCTGAGTATACGCATAAATGTAGTTATCTATCAAGTATTTCGTTTGATTTTATACTTTGCGCATTGACCAAATCATATCCTACTCGCATAAAATCTTTTGATAAATTCCTTTGCACCGAAGTTCGTACGTTCTGTTACCATGTCATTCTGATCGCCGTACATTAACATCTGTAAGCGCAATGCCGTTGGCTATGAACTGCGCTGCACAATAATATCTCTCCATAAATATATATATATATATATATTTATTATTATATATACATTATACCTGTATGAGTGAGTACATACATATAATATATAGATATATAAATATATATATAACAAAATTAGAGAATGGAGAGACATACTTAAATCAATAAAACATCAACTATCCGATGATACCCAATCAATACTTTAATACACCATTACATATGAGTAAAGGCATATACAAAATGAGATATACAGTAATAGTAAAAAGATAAAGAGATATAAGTAAAAAATTTCAAATATAATATGCAATTAAATCAAACTGACAGCTGTTTCGGCAGTGAGGGCATTCCCATACCTCATTTAACCTCTAAGCCATAAAGGCAGGTATAAATGAGGCATTAACAAGGATGCCCCACGGCCTCTTCAGAGAATTAATTAAATTTGTTATAATTGTGAAAATATTATTAACCATATACATATAAATATAAAAATATAAAAATGTAAAATATAAAAACTTATACATCATAATGCTACACTATATAATATATACTCATTGGTACAATAAAGGAAGGTAAACAGAACAAAATAAACAAAATATATATCAGTGTATATATTAATATTATATAAGTACCGATATTATACATATTTGGCTAATATTTTTTAAAAAACTAACACATAGGGAGATGAAAATAATAATTAAAACCATGGTTCAGTTCATAAAATTCTAAAGCTATGAAAGTTAATAAAATTACTATTAAATATTAATATAATAATAATAATAAAAATAATAATAATAATAAAAAGATACAGTTAAGTTTGCACCAAGTCCTCCCTTTCAAGATCGAAATAACTATGAGTTTAGAAATGCTGACCACTAGGTAGAAAATTTAGATTAATTCGATTGGCTGTTTTGAAATTTAAATCACAAAGAAAATTATACGTTTGGTTAGTCAAGGAACGCCAATATTCACACACGCATCTACAGATCAATCGCACATACACACATAGTTATATGTATATACATACACTTATACACATACATAATCACAAGCAACAACTAGCACATAGATAAACAAAAAGGGAAGCAACTATGCTACCATTTAGTCCTTCTAAAGTATTGATTGGGTATCATCGGATAGTTGATGTTTTATTGATTTAAGTATGTTTCTCCATTCTCTAATTTTGTAGTATTAATTTACGGTAATATTATTACCTTTACCCATATAATACAATAGATGAACTGATTGTTTGACAATTTTTAACAACTATGTATTAATCTTGTTAGGTACCTATCTGGCAGTATATTGGATATATATTATCCCATGGTGGGTTGAATTTTCAACCCCTATCTCATTTTATAAACTAAATATATATATATATATATATAATATATATATATATATATATATATAGATATATATATATATATATATGCACTTATACACACAAACATATATGTGAGTATATGTATGTATATAAAATCTCGATTAAAATGAGGAAGACTAAAACCAATGAAAGAAAAAAAAAGAGAAATACGATTTATTGCTCAGCAACCATATATGAAATTGAGTTTTTTTAATAGTGAAAAGTGCATATGTTATTAATTGTTTATAGTCTCCGCAGTGTTATTTCTTTTGGAATTTATGACTGAGGAGCCTAAGTGGCTGGGATCAATAGAAACGGAGAATAATATAGATAGAGTTGTACGACAAAAAAGACAATAGAAATGACGCAGCAAAAGAGGTTATATAAGAGATTCAGGTACGCAGAAGTAGTATATATTGTCATATTGAGAGGGACAAAGAGACAGAATGAGTACGAGCGAAAGAGAATATAAGCAAATGTGCAAAACAGTGAAGGACAAATAAAATACTTTTGTACGTAATTGGAAATGATATTTTTCTCCGTAATTGGAAACGATATGTATATTTGTTTTTATGCTTTTCATAATTTTTGAAATCCCCAGAGTGTTCGGAATGTAAATAGCGTGTATTTATTTCCGTTTTCATCTCAACAAAATAAATTTGAAAAATAATAATAAAGCGTCATTTTATCATGTACTATTTTGTTATTTGTTTGTCCACACTTATGAGCACAGACAATCATATATATATATATATATATATATATACATATATATATATATATGCATACTCATTTATGCATTTATACATGTGCACAGTTCCACACGTACATATATTTCCGTGCATAACAGCTTTAGAAAATAATGTAAAAAAATAACAATGAATGAAAGAGACGAATGCAAAATCGAAAATTCTCTTAACAAATGCATCAATCAAACAACAAATCTGAGTCGCTTTAGTTTGAAGTGATTTGCTTTTATATTTATTGATCTTTTCGTTGCCATTGTTTTCCTAGTTTTGAAATTGATGTATTCTGAAATTAAATAGCCAGCTATTGTTGCTTAATTTGATGTACACTACAAACAGAAGTACTCTGCAATTTCTAGTCTGCACTCTTCTATAAGATTATGTTTCCAGGAAAATGGATTCGGTTTTATATTGTTCGATTTATCTTTTACTTTTTATATATTTATTTTTTCTTTTATTTTCTATTAGAATTTCGACCAATGAGGCTCTGATGATCAGAAGTGATTGACTGAAAGTATGAGAATGTAAGAAATTTAGGGAAGAACACGACGCGTTTCAAGTAAAATTTGTAGTGAATAGGTTACTAGATAAAAATGGGGAAGAAATTAAAATGCGATATGGCCCTGAATTTTTATACTTGATTTTGAGAAAATTCTCAGAGAAAGTTCTAGTTTGCATTTTGCTGCTGTAAACTCTTTTTGTTAAAAAAAAATTTGGCATGCCTTTTCTGATTCCTTACAGACACATCGATGTTTGAAGCAATATGTCTCGTTGAAAGCAATTAACAATAACAAATAAATCCTCGAAGATATAAGCCTGGCATATGCTGGGAAGGGTTTGCATATGCATTTAATTCAATATTCGTGTACTGTGTTATGTTTCTAAATTATAATTATTAGATATTGGTAGCTATATAATACCGGTTCTAGCTTTAGACCTTGAGAACGCAAATATCTGAAAACAGAGTTTCTACGAATGTATGCATTGAAAGTAACGCATTCTAAATATAATTTGCTTTGATATTTTTGACAAAGGTTAAATAAGAAATGGTAATATAAGGCTGGGATAAAGATTTTAACCAAACTTTTCAACTGTGTATTCTATGATTTTGGTTTATATATGTTTTGTATATTATGAATTGAGTTAGTAATTAAAGTGATTAAAAAGGCTACGAACTGGCAGAATTGTTAGCATGCCGGGCAAAATAGTTAGCAGTATTTCATACGTCATTATGTTCTGAATTCAAATTTCTCCGGGGTTAACGTTACCTTTAATCTGTTTTGGGTCGATAAAATAATACCAGTTGAGCACTGAGGTCGATTTAATCCACTCACCCCACTTCACGAAACTGATGGCCTTGTACCAAAACTTGTAATCAATAATCTTTTCTACTCTAGGCAAAAGGCCCAACATTTTTGGGGAGAGGGCCAGTCGATTAGAACGAGCCCAGTACCCAAGTGGGACTTAATTTATCGACCCCGAAAGGCAAAGGCGATCTCGACAAAATTTGAACTCAGACAGTAAAGACAGACAAAATACCTATTTCTTTACTAATCACAGGGGGACAAACAGAGGGGACAAACAAGGACAGACAGACGGATTAAGTCGATTATATCGACCCCAGGGCGTAACTGGTACTTACTTTATCGATCCCGAAAGGATGAAAGGCAAAGGCGACCTCGGCGGAATTTGAACTCAGAACGTAGCGGCAGACGAAATACTGCTAACGTTTCTGCCAGCTGGCCGCCTCGGAGAACGGAATAAATAATGCAAAGTATTCTTATCAGGACACGGAGAGCCAATCAAATAATGCAAATTATTTTTTATCCAACGCTCTAATGATTCTTCCAATTTAATACTTTTGAAATGATTAATAAAAATGCTAATTTATGATATTCGAATAAAGAAAGGACCAGATTTAATGCATTCCATATCTTCAAAAAGTACTCAGAACGTAACGGCAGACGAAATATCTATTTCTTTATTACCCACAAGGGGCTAAACACAGAGGGGACAAACAAGGACAGACATAGGTATTAAGTCGATTACATCGACCCCAGTGAGTAACTGGTACTTAATTTATCGACCCCGAAAGGATGAAAGGCAAAGTCGACCTCGGCGGAATTTGAACTCAGAACGTTGCGACAGACGAAATACCGCTAAGCATTTCGCATGTCGCGCTAACGTTTCTGCCAGCTCGCCGCCTTACATCTAAAATGAGTAATGGAGCATTTCATAAATACTTCAAATATCTAAATATAAATATGCTACTGCCATTATGATGTATTTATAGCCATTGCCTCACAATCTTGCGTGGAAATGTTATGAAAAAATATAGGAATAAGCGTCCTTTTTTACTAAAAGTCTTCCGAAGATTCTTCAATAAATAAAACGCAAATACGAAGCACATATTTGGAAATTTTCGTTTTATCTTGTTTTATTAATGACTTTGCTTTTAACTTAGGTTCAACAAAAGCATTTTCGTATTGTTTTATTAATAACGTTGCTCTCAACTTATGCTCAACAGACGTTTCACTAGAATAGTACAGTTTTTCAGTAATGATTACGATTTTGTTTTTCAAAAATAAGGATAGAAGTACAATTTTCAGTAAACGAAATATTTTCTCAAACCATTAGATTTCTGATTGTAACTTACTTCGACAATCAAGACCTTTCTAGACATTCTATTTTGTTATCATTAGACAAGCATTTTCGTCGAGTGATGCACCAAACCAGAGGTTTATATTTGGTATTTTGATCGTTCTTCTCCTGTCTTTCTTTCTTTCTGTTTTTTTTTAATCTTTATACTTGTTTCAGTCATTAGACTGCGACCATCCTGGGGTTACGCCTTGAAGAAGTTTAATCGACCACAGTCCTTTTTTTAAAAACCAGGTACTTATTCTGTCGGACACTTTTGTCGAACCGCAGCGTTACGGAGACGAAAACACACCAAAACCGGTCATCAAACAGTGGTAGGGAACAAACACAGACACCAAGACACACACATATCAGTTTCCCTCTACCAAATCCACTCACAAGGCTTTGTAGGCCCGAGGCTATAGTATGAGAAACTTGCCCAAGGTATCAGGCAGTGGGACTGAACCCGGAACCATGTAGGTTAAAAGCAAAATTCTTACCACACAGCCAGGTCTGCTCCAATTTATCCACAATATCATTACTTTCAAACCATCATTGCAACTTGATTGATTCATAAAATTAACATACATTGAAACAAAAATACATGCACCGACAAAAACTTCGGTATTTATATATTTTTTGTGTTCACTGTTAATTCATAACTCTGAAAAATAGTTGTACTAGGTATTGGTTGCTAGAGATACGGAAACCAAATGATAACTAATATCGTAGGTATATAACATTAACTATTCTAGTTTTCTTGGAAGCTAAGAGTTTTAACACATGGAAGTTGCCTTTCAAAGAATAAAACAATAAAAATATTGATGAATATTGTGTTGATGCACCGAGATATAAAATACAATTCATGATTACCGTAAAAGTTATCCCAAATGCTTACAGCATTTTCAGTGATCATGCTTTCTCAAGATACAGGTGTATTCACAGCGAACATATTTTAACTGCCAGGAAAGAAATATTACTGGAATTATCCGATGCATTCAACTCTCTCTCTCCCCACCGTGGATATATGTGTGCGTTTGAGAGTATATACATACATACATACATGCATACATACGTACTGGCATACACACTTATGTAAATTGATTACATAGGGTAAGTCAGACATTAAAGAACTAATATGAGATTCTTTACATTTTTACCTTTAACGCTCCGAAACATTATCCTTCTTCTCGAGACAATCATAGACCATTTATCACATACTATTATCTTAAGAGAATGTCGTTCCAATAAATGATAATAATTGATAATCAGCGTTCTCTAAAGAATGCCAGAAAAAGTAATTTGCTTCACGATACATCATTTAAAGTATATTTCCATTATATCATATGTTCCTTAGCATATAACCGATAGTCACGAGTCATATTTTGACTTATTTTTGGCATATTCAGACTTTTTTCATGCACTAGAACCTCCCTTTAAGAGCGTTTCTGGAATAATGATACCCTAATCTCAATGATTATCTCCAATGTTTATAGCATAAGCGAGTGAGAATAGCTTCCTGATGTGAAAAACGAATATTAAGTTACCGTTTCTATTTGGAATTGTGTCTATAAGTTTGGCTTCCATTTTTCTTCTGTGTGAAAGTCCCTTTAACATGAATACAATGTAGCGACTCCATCGAAGTTAATTATAAATTCAAATTTAGAATATAGTCTTGACGGGTTATAGTTCAAGTTTTATTTGCATATATTCTAGACGCATACAATTCAGAAAATATTAAATTCACTTTTAAAAGCACTAATATCATGGAGTATGAATTATATATTTAAATAACCACAGAAGTATAGATTTTCTATCTTCAAAATTAATTTTTTTATATGCAGTAGCCATTACAACTAATGAAAACGTATACACAACAGACTGAATGAACAAATCTGCCCAGTGTCACTCGATATCCGTAAACCGAGTCAAGTATCTCTCTAAACATACCATGTAAAGTTTCAAAAAACGAAAGTACATATTGGGTATTGTAATATGAGATAATCTACGAATGAATAGACGAGATGATAGCTTGATTTTCATGGGACATGAGCCTGTCTGATCAAGTGTAAACTTGAAATAAATAAAGAGAAATTAGGACTTTTAATTACTCTATGTTTCTTTATTAAATGGAAAAATTTGGTATGAAATGTTATCATTCTAGTCTTATTTAAGAAATGTCTTGAGTTTCTTTCTAATTTCAGAAAGGACTTCTTTAGAATTTTCTGATGTTTAGCGTGTGTGTGATTCTATTGATGTAACTTTGAAGTGAGCACATGCATAAGTACGCTGATGATGGTAATCGGAGACAAAATAAATATATATTTATCAATACAATGTTTTAAATCTTTAATAGGAAGAGTTATCACGTTTCTGAGTTGTTTATCTTAAAAAATGACTCACATAGTCAGTGAATCTAGAAATATAATAAAAATTTATGATATTATATACAACAGGTTTAAAAGTAATTTATAATTTTTTAATCGTATGTGTCTAAAATACTATTAGCTGCACAGTAGAAATTTGAGCTTCAGAAGACCCAGCACTCAGTTTGTGTCATATATGTAACGTGATCAATTGTAGATAAACGTCTCAGTCTATTTCAGTTCAGATAAAGCTGCGTTAAATACTTCAAATTAAGGGAAATAATCTAATGCACCCGAAAATGGTAATTCCACCTCTCAGGAATGAAGATTTTATACAATTTTTCCACTTGATCAGGCGCTTAACTAATACTTTACCCATCATGGGTTTTAACTTTTATTCTTTTACTTGTTTCGGTCATTTGACTGCAGCTACACTGAAGCACAAACGCGCACACAGATGGGTATATATATACACACACATTATTTACAATTGACGGACATTTGTCCTCATCTTGTTTGTTGTTAACACAACGTTACGGCTGATATACTCCCCAACCTTCATCAGGTGTATTGGGAAACCTGGGTTCTCTGTTGTTGTTCTTATTAGTATTCAGGTCACTGCTTGGAATTGAACTCGGAATCTTGGGATTAGTAACTCCCGCTCTTAACCACTACACCATATGTCCGTGGGCACTTATGGAGTGAATTTTACGGCTTATAAATCTAATATCTTCTATCCTTCCTTAATACCGGTTCCCACATGCTGTTCATATCTGCACTCGGTCTGCTTAGTAGGTTGTTGTGTCCTAGCATATGTGCTGCTTCTTTTAGTTTTCATATTTTCCAGTGGTGTTCTCTATCTCTTATTTTAACTTCATCCAACTGGGGTAGGTGGAGTATATTTTTCCATACATGATCAGCCATGCCCGACTTATCAATATCTCGACGTGTCACAGCTTTGCGATGTTCCTCCACCCTTATTTAGAGGGGACGGCATGTTTCGCCATTGTATAACGTATCACAGCTGCATGGGATGGAGTACACGCAGTTCTTAGTCATATTCTCTTCTATTGGTGGTTTTACTATTGGCCGCATATCTTTTGCATCTTTTCGGCACAGGCGTGGCTGTGTGGTAATAAGCTTGCTTCCAACCACATGGTTCCGGGTTCAGTCCCACCGTGTGGCATCTTGGGCAAGTGTCAGCTCCTATAGCTTCGAGCCGACCAAAGCCATGTGAGTGTATTTGGTAGACTGAAAGAAGCCCGCCGTATATATGTGTATATATATATATATATATATATATATATGTGTGTGTGTGTGTGTGCATGTGTGTAGATATAGATATATGTATGTATGTATATATTTGTGTATCTGTGTTTGTTCCCCACCATCGCTTGACTACCGATGCTGGTGTGTTTACGTCCCAGTAACTTGGTAGTTCGGCAAATGATATCGATGAAATAAGTACTGGGCTTACAAAGAATAAGTCATGGGGTATTACTTCTACTTCAGCATGGTCGCAGTCAAATGACTGAAACAAGTAAAAGAATAAAAGAATATATATTAAATCTCGAATGGAAAGAGGTTGCTTTTTCGCGTGCTTGCATTTTATCTAAGCTTACAACGGTTTAGCTCCATGTCGATTAATATACTTGGAATTTATTAATTTACGTTAGTTTTAATGTTAACACTTACGAAGTTCCAGTAGTCGTTATAGATGTTATCAGCCATTCGATATAGGAGAACATAATTTTAATAATATAATATAAAAACATGGAGAATTTGAACACAGAAAGAACATTTTATTCATAAAATAATCAATTTCATTTCGATTACGTACGTTTGAAATTCTTAGCTTCATTCATATTTTGCTATCAAGATTTTAAAAAGGTAAAAATCACTTCGGGGCAAAAATTGATAAAATTTCATTCCCATCCACTCTCATCTCTCGGGCCCAAGAAATAATATATCATATGTATGTGTGAATGTGTGGACACGTTTTTGTAAATGCTACAGTACATACATATGTGCGTGTACACACACACACACACACACACACACACACACACACACACACACACATACACCCACACACACACACACACACACACACACAAACACACATACACACACATATATATATAACAAGTAAAATCAACTACATTAGAGAAACAAAAGAATATTAGGAAAAAGTGCAATTGGACCATGCTTGGAATACTAGGGATACAGCAACAAGGTTGGTAGGAGTGGAAAGAAATCCACCAGATTTATATCACTGGGTAACTAAAACCGGGAACCTGTGCGGTTGTGTGCGCTAGTCTGTCTGTGTGTATGTATATACGGTTTTGTGCATATTATATATTTATGTTCTCTATATTGTATATATGTGCATCTGTGTGCCTGTGTGAGTATATGGATACTACATACTTAACGCATATGAGTGACAGTATACTATATAATCACACACATCCATATTTACGCCTGCGTAAAACTGAATAATGGCAGGTGTCAGCAAACTATATACTTTGCTCTGTATCACACTACACGGGGCAGTGTATGTCATCAGGTTGAAGATATACGCCACTATAAATGAGAGTAACTAGTGATAATGTATCTAATTCTTGAAAATTAAGGAATCTGTCCGCAGTGTTCTTTCACACTAATTCAAAATGTCACGAAGTGAGTCCTTACAATATTCTTCTGACGAATATACATATTGCGTGTCTTAAAGTAATTTATTTCCTCCAATTTTCTTTAGGTGCCATCACAAAAGTTAACTAGACACGTCCAACTTCTTATTTCAAGTTAATATTTCCGTATATCAGCAATTTCATTAAAATATCCTCTCCAGTCTTGCCTGATACAATTTGTAGACAATAGTTAATAATTGTCCATGGCTTTAACTGTTAGATATTGAACAATTTATCAATTACGTACATATGAATACAAAGACCCACACATAGCGACGAATAAACCTTCACACTCAAGCATGCAATGAGACACATAAGCATATATTTGTACACACACAAATGCAGACACTCACACATGCACACACACACACACACACACAGAACATAATTTGAGCGACTAAGATTAGTCGACTGGTGTGCGTGCGTCGTTGACAGGCCTCTATCATTAAATAAAGTGTTAAGCACTTACTGTATGCAAATTAGTAGCTCCTGTTCCCTCTAGCTACGGGACTTGTTCGGTATATTTAAAGATTAGTTGCTTGTCATCCCGTATTGGTCAAATTGATTTAAACACCTCTGATGAGATCTGCCATAAGGTTCGAAAAAACGATTAAGGTAGTTCGTCATGTTTTTTTCAGATATACATATATATATATATATATATATATATACACACACACAGATATAAATATATGTGTGTGTTTATACATATATAAACAAATATATCTCAAATCATGCTCTCCCGTCTCATCGAAACTGATGTTTTCGATAACACACAGTCTTACACAATTCTTAACGGACTTCTCGATGAAGTTTGAAATGGATGACTTTAATAAACAATTATAGCCGAAGAACTATAGGTGCAATATTGGCATAAGCAATATTTGCTTGTTGTATTATCAGTTCAAATTTGCTCATTGACAGCAAGCAGCTCTACCATTTCGAAGCAACGGTTTCTTAATAAAGGAGAAAATTATACATACCAAGCTTTGATCCACACCGGCTGAAGTAGTCCAACTAATCGCAAAGGCGTCCTCATGTAGAAAATACTTTGCTTTAACAATATACCTCGTCCAAATAAGTCGAATCTGGCAAGTTTATTATACATAAATGTAACACCTAGGAACAGCAATGGTTTTCATCTGACCGATCTACTTGTCTATTTCCTCTGTGGCCAACAACCTAAGCAGAAATAGAAAGCTCAGTAAAAGGTGTGCATATGCCCCAAGTCATTGGGCGGGGTTATGGTACGTATATGGAAAAAAGGACATCTATGTGTCGCGGATGGTCTGCCGAGGGACAATTTGTTTTCTATATATGACTTTGATCAGGAATCAGTTAAGATTACACAAAAGAACAAAAGGAAAACAGAGTAGCTAATAAAACGCCATTGACTTTTATATGACTACTATTTGGACGAGTGTGCATTGAACAGAAAGTGTATAGATGTTGCTGATGAAAACAAGACAGAATTATATTCAATGTACAACGTTATAGATATCAGAAATTAATTTTGGTTTGATATTCCTGTTATTAGAATATGTTAAAAAATACTAACTTTTTCTTATGTATATTTGTATACAAATGGAAGAATTCATAGATGCTTACTCACGCTTGAATAAATATGTACAAATACCAATAAACCGACCAACGAACTCACAGTCGCACTCATACGCAAGCCTACATATTATATTCAAAACCTCTACATGGCTACTGTCATGTGACGAGAGCCAATAAGAAATTAAATATAATAATAGAATATAGTCGTGTATATGTTAATTTATATTCATCCTTAAATACGCCTATCTATTTTTATACGCATCGAACTAGCTATCCATATCTATCTATCTATCTATCTATCTATCTATCTATCTATCTATCTATCTATCTATCTATATTAACCTATCTATCTATTGATCTATCCATATAGTCATATTACGCGTATATTCATCTATGCGCTTTATTGGCCTTATTGTGGAGCTCTTTGGAAATGCATTGGAGTTTTCAGCAGTCTGTGTGATAATACAAAAAAAGCCCAAGTGTTAATACTGAGAATGCGTATTTCAAATCACTTTCAATTAATAGAGAACAAATGTGACCTATTCTTTACTCTTTACTATACTGTAAACCACTCTATTTAATTAGCTACCTTTCTAAATTAACTATGGATTTGCTTCATTGATTTAAAATATTTCTTACAGCTCTATTTTTGAAGTATTTCTTTAAATGTTTTAAAGAATATTTGATCATTCCAACTGTTTGAAAGAAACACTCGAAAACAACAAGCAAAAATTGAAGCAAATAAATTAAAACCATAATCTCATCAGAATTATGCATGATAAGATTGGAATATATATAATTGTATTTATTCGTCATTGACGTGTAAAATATAGCAAAATTTAAATTTACCAGATAAACCAGCTATTAATGTTTCCAACAAGTTTAAAATATAAATGAATAATTGAATTTGAAACAATGGACAACGAAATAAATATGCAAAATTTAAATCTTTAATGTGATAAGGTATAGTGAGAAAATATTAACTTGTCAAAATGGAATGCAGGCCTATGCGCATTAATGTGTATTTGCATTCGTGTATGTATGCGTATATATATATATATATATAATATATATATATATATTATATATATATATATATATATATATATATATACTCCCTCACACATATATACAGGCATACATAGACGCACAAACATAAACAAGAGATACGTACATATATAGTTTTTATTTGCTGACTAATTTAAAGTATTATTTGTGTTTCGATTCCATGTAAAACTTATCAATGATAGTCGAAAACTTTAAATCTATATCTACTAGTAGCCATTTACACACACTTATATCTGAATTATTTAGCGCTCAAACTTCTTAAACCATGCTTTAACTATAAGTTCACAAACATTCATGGCAATACACAGATAGTAGATCCATCGAAAGAAGTAGCGTTCAAAGTATTTAAATGCTGTTGTAAAAAATTTATACCAGTTTAATTTATATCTAGTTGACATAATGCTTTGCAGGAGCGGATGTGCATCTGCATTGTCAGATGGACGCTGTCACCGGTGTTTAGCTTTCAGAATTGTGCCTCAGTGGACGTTGGTCTTCTGTTTGGTGAGGTAATCAAAACAGCATGTCAGATTCCTTGTCAATCATTTCTACCGTTGTAATTTTAGGCGAGCGTGGTCGCCTGACAGCCATATCTTGGTCCTGAATTTTAGGCAAACGTGGTACAGAGAAGTCAAATACGAATACTTTTTCTTTTCTTACGGCCTATCAGTGACAGCAGTTTGAAGTACTTTGATAAAGTGTATCGTTGGTAACAACAATATGTTCACTTCCCGTATGGCCGGTGGCAATTTTTCTCATAAGCCGTGGTGGTGTGGTGATATGAAGCTCGCTTCCCAACTACATGGTTCTGGTTGTTACCCCACTGCGTAGCACCTTATGCAAGTGTTCTTTTCTATGTACCCAGGCCAACCAGAGCCTAGCGTGTGTATTTGGTAGATGAAAACTGAAAGAAGCTCATCGCATATATGTGTGTTCCTGTGTGTGTGTATGTGTGTGTGTTGGAGTATTTGTGTTTCTGCTTGTATTCGTTACCACACTGCTTCACATCCGCTGTTGGTTTGTTTTCTCCTAGTAACATAGCCGTTCAGCATAAGCGGATTTTTCTTGCTGGGATACCTGAAATAGTGGGTTTGCACCAACAAACCAGAAACCCTGGTGTAACTGAAGGAGAACATCAGTAGAGAAATCAAGGAAGTGGGGGTATATTTCGTTTCTAAATATCTCAGAGACAGTTATGCAGTAACAGCACGATAAAGCGATGCGATGGCTTGTTGCTAACTTAATGTGGCAGTCCCAGGAAAGGGAAAAATGTTACTGTTACTTAGCCCCGTATACCACCGTGTCTAGTTCGCTGCGTGACACAAGCGTTCAGTGTCCTTAAGTTTTCAAACAAGGGAGAAAA
This sequence comes from Octopus sinensis, assembly GCF_006345805.1. NCBI lineage: Eukaryota > Metazoa > Mollusca > Cephalopoda > Octopoda > Octopodidae > Octopus > Octopus sinensis. The sequence continues at coordinate 45,626,918 of NC_043012.1, forward strand.
GCACTTCCACCCAATAAAGCCAGCTCCGAGAGACTTGTTCAAGGACAATTGCTCTTCATCAGTCTGGAGTAGCTTGACCTAGCTAGATGTCGCTGCTAAATTGGAAACTTATAGAATTTGAAGTGAAATACGTTCACTGATCTACAAAAATAGAAATATTACATTTCTAAATCTCTCGGAGATTTATGTAGTAACAACATGATAAAGTGATGGGTTGTAGCCAACTTATTGTGGCAGCCCCAGGAAAGGAGAGAATGTTACTTTTATTTAGCTCCAAGAAACACAGTTTCTAGTTGGCTACGTGACACAAGTGTTGTGTGTCCTTAGGTTTTCAAACAGGGAACATAAGCACCCCCACCCAACAAAGTTTCAGGGTAATTACTCTTCATTAGTTTGGAGTAGCTTGACCTTGTTAGATATCGCTGATAATATGTATCTGTATATATTTATGTATGTATGTATGTATGTATGTATGTATGTATGTATGTATGTATGTATGTATGTATCTATCTATCTATCTATCTATCTATCTATCTATCTGTCTGTCTGTCTGTCTATCTTTCTATCTATCTATATATATATACGCGTATACATACACAGACACATGAACACAAACACACACACTTATACATACATATATATATATATATATATATATATATATACACGCATGTACATACACATACGAACATATACACGCGTGCACAAGTATAAAAAAAAATATATATATGCACATACATGCCTCAGTATTCACACTGCACCAGGATTAAGTTCATACGGATGTACCTATACCTTTGCACGAATTGCAGAGGGACCTAAATCAGCACCTACATACACATGTCTTCGCGCGCAGGCGCATGTGTATATTTTGGTGCGTGCGTAACAAATCTATCTTCTGTCCCTGAAAGGAAGATTGTGAGCGCCAAGAAACATCATTTCCAGCTGTCTGTACGACAAAATACCTGTCAATACATTCGAACAGCTAATCTGTATTGATAAATAACTCAGAAACCGGCCCACATGTGTTGTTTTGTGCTGAATGGGAGTGCTGGACTCCCTGTTCGAAAATATAAAGACACAGATGTCGTGTCGTATAGCCAGCTGGAAACGATGTTTCTTGGGTTTTAACAGCAGTAACTAACGTCCCTTCCAGAACAGCCACATTATGTTGGCAAATAGCATTTACTTTAAAGAACATTTACTGAATATCTCTCTTTGGGGGATGTAGAAATAATAATATTTTGATTTATTAGATCAGTGATTGTGTGTCACTTTGAAAACTATACTTTCCAACGGTGAATTCAGCGATGCCACCGAGCCGAGCAATTCCTCTGTGTTGATAAAGTACAATAACACAGAAACCGGTCCACTGATGTTGTCTTGTGCTTAATGGAAGTGCTGGACTCCCTGTTCGAAAATATAAAGGACACAGATATTGTGTTCTATAGCCAACTGGAAACGATGTTGCCTGGGGTTAAACAACAGTAACAATCGTTCATTCTAAGACGGCCACATTATGTTGGCAAATAGCCTTTACTTTGGATACATATAGATAGCGACTGAAGGCACTATTCAGCACCAGTATTGCTAGAAATACGAGTCAATCAACTCATAGCCGCAATAACGTACCTTCTTATTTACTGACAAGGGTGGAAAAAATATCAATGTTAATTTATTGATACATTTGGGCAGGTCTATGTCAGTATAATCAGACAATTGCGAACGATGTTTTAAAAAAATTCAAAACTCTGAAAAAAAGGTCCTGTTCAAATTTTTCATAGTTGAAAACGTTGCTTACTTTTTACTCAACATGATATATATATATATATATATATATATATATATATATATATATATTATATATATATATATAATATATGTTAATATATATACATATATACAGACATACAGGCCAGACAGACAGACACATACGCATATTGCGAATGAGTGATTGATTGTCTGGTGAAAAGAGAATTCTGAAACTAAATTTCTTCCTCAATAGTCATTATCAGCAAACAGTTCTTTTAGTTTAACTCCATTGTATATGAGACTGAGGCAGATGTGTAACAAGGAAAAAATATTTATGGCCTACAGTAATTTGCATAATTTATTCAGTTGTTTAAAAACATTAAGTTAGAATTACTCCGAAATTCTATCTCGTGATTAATCCATATTTATATGTGCCAAATATATATGTCGAAATTGAGGCCTAATTTCACAGCAGGAATAAATATATGTTAATTGAGCGTATGAAAATGATTCCCGTTCTACAAGTAAAATATTATTTATGCATATTTTTGACGAATTATACAAATTGTTATACAGCGAATTTTTTCTTTTTGTATCAAACACACAAAATGTCTGTGGGGGTCAGTTTATGGCAGTAATTGTCATACTGTTATCTGCAGCACCCGCGTAGCATATGAAAATGAATTAGTAAGCCACTTTATAAAATATCTGGGAAAAAAAAAAAAAAAAAAATACAGTAATATCTAAAAAAAACTTTAAACTTGCTTATAATTGAAAAGTACATATTCGCTGGTCACCTACTCTCAAAATAAATTATATTTAAATAATAAACATATATGAATGCACTTAATATCAGCATATATAAACACACACAAACTCTATCACTATCCCACTCTTGTATTTCCCATACTTTTAATCGGAATTTCTGATTTCAAATTCATGTAAATTTATTGAATCTGGATTTTTTCAAAACATAAAAGCCACCGTCTAAAGGAATTGATAAAATATATTATAACGGAATGCAAAGTCATCGATTTCATCCATATCTACTATTGTGTATTGTAATCTTGGCTTAAAATATTTCAATTTACTTCTATCAATAAAATACATTACTGCGAGTACATTTTGTTCAAGATAACTTTAAATTCATAGCATGTGCTTTTAGAATATATTTTTACATTCATCACTAAAAACCAAACCTCCCGCAGCACAATCATGAAAATATGTCTTTAGGGACATAATGATTGATTGTAAAAGTCGATAAAACGTCATTTAAAATCACGCGCACATGCATCTACATACATTCTGTAAACACGTGTACACTTACGTAAATACATAGGTATATATATATATATATATATATATATATATATATATATATATATATATAATATATATATATATACACGTATATATATACATATACATACATACATATATATATATATATAATATATATATATATACATATATATGCATACTCACACACACACATATATATAATATATATATATATATATATATATACATACACGTATACATATACATATACATATATATATATATATAATATATATATATATATATATATATATATACACGTATACATATACATATGATATATATATAGATATATATATATATATATATATATATATATAGATAGATAGATAGATAGATAGATAGATAGATAGATAGATAGATAGATAGATAGATAGATACATATGCGGCATAGTGCAACAAGGGAAAACTCAAGCTTAATTTTTGTGCTCAGAATTTCTAAAGAGGAAGACTTAGAAATAGTCGTTTCTTCCATCACATGTAGTAGATCTGTCATATATTTCCAATAATCCAATATGATTTTATATCCAAACATCAATAATATAATAAGGTATACCATGCGCTACTATACAGATCTAATCAATAGGTAATCATAAAATATAGCTGAAACTATAAAGCCAAATACATTTAAAAATACATAATGTGTGTGTATGTAACTATGCATACATACAAGAGCACACTTTCCCACACACACAAATATATGTATACGGTTGCGTGTGTGCGTGTGTGTGTAATGACGATAAAATTTCCTTCCTACAAGTAAATTTATGTTTCTCTGTTTTTATGAGAAATATTTCAAATATTCCGTCGTGTTGTACCGTATGTCATCAGAGGTGACAATAGTAAAACTATAAATGATTTTTGAGAGAAATAATAATACAATGGGAGTCAAAGAGTGATTACTTTATACTTGTCAAATTGAAAATTAACATTTCATCCTCAATATGTCATTAAGTTATCGCATATGTCTACTTTGAAATCAATCGATCTGATACCAAGAGAATCATTCAAAGAATACCTATGTCTTCAATGCATTATTGTTAACTAACCAGAGAAAGAGTTATTGCTTTGCATGGATCATTACCAGTACGAACGGGTATCAACATTATGACAAACAGTTCGTATTATTTACTTATTGCGAATTCATGTTTCCGAGTTCAAATACCGTCGAAGTTGACTATTAAGGTGGCGAGCGACCAGAATTGTTAGAAGAGAGCGGAAAATGCTTGGCAGCCTTTCATCTACCTTTGCGGTCTGTGTTCAAATTTTGCAGATGCTGACATTGCCTTTCAGCCTTTCGAGGTCGATAAAATAAGTACCAGTAGAAGATTAGGGTCGATGTCATTTACTTACCTCTCCCCAAAAATTACTGGCCTTGTGCTAAAATTTGAATATACTACAAATTGAAATGGCAGCGAACTGGATGAATCACTAGCACACCGGACAAAATGCTTTGCGGCATTTCCTCCGTCATTATCTTTCGACATTAAATTCCACCAAAGTCAACTATTAAGGCGGAGAGCTGTCTGAATTATTAGAACGCAGGGGAAAGTACTGGGTCGCATCTCATCTACCTTTATGTTCTGAGTTCTGCTGAGGTCAATTTTACCTTTCATCATTTATGGGTTGATAAAACAAGTACCATTCGAGCATTGAGGTCCATGTAATCGGGTTGCTCCTTACCCCGACATTGCTAGCCCTATGCCAAAATTTGTTAACCGTTTTTACTAAATGTGTCTTTCATAAATAATGTTTTATAATGCGAGGAAAGCTTATAAGAACAGTGTGCTTATAATGAGCTTTATAATTTGTCACATATTTCAATGAAATATATTATTAAATTTAGGGTAAAGGAAAGATAAAAAGTCAATTAAATACATGATTTAAGGTTCAGAAAACAGAACGAGGTGGTAGGTCAGGAAATGATTCGATCAAAGGGAAATTTGAGGATGGAGCAAAGATAAGAAAAAGCGACGGTGAAGGTCTATTTGATACAACAAATTATAACATCCTACAGAGTGACCTATATGCAATAAACATTCACACGCACGCACACACACACACACACATACACACGCACGCACACACACAAATACATACACATACACACACACATACACACACATTATATCTCTCTCTTATAGTCCTTATCCAGCTTTATATTACGTTATTTCTTTAATCGGGTCCTCGATGTGTAGCAGTTTCTTCATATAGCTATCTCAACTAAATCCCGATTAACTTTCAATCAAATTTTTAAAATAATGAAAAATTAAGAACCACTTTTTGTGGAGTTTCCTCTTTCTATATGGCCTCTACTCGGCAATATCTTGCTCGCTGGTTGAGCAAGCCGGTAGTTAAACATGAAATATCAGTTAACTTGATGTTTTCAATGCATTTAGCACTTCTGTCTGTATAGAGTCACAACATCAGTTAATTCAGAAACGTTATTCTAAAAAATGTTTTAAATAATAACGTTGCTTTAACATTTAGTATTGCTATTATAAAAACATGAACATATGAAATGATAATTGTCAACCGTGTTCCTTTTGCAAGTGTATCCAAGATGATGATTATTATAATGGTGATCATTATGATGGGGATAAGGTTTATGATGATGATGATGACGAGCGTGAGACAAAGCCACAGTGAATCTCACTAATATTTGAGTGACGTATTTGGAGGGACACAAAATAATCCTTTCTACTAGATATATAAGGCCTCAAATTTGTGGGGAGGGGACTCGTCGATTACATCGACTCCAGTGTTTCCCTGGTACTTGATAAGGATGAAAGGTAAAGTCGACCTCGGTGGAATTTGAACTCAGAACGTAACGGCAGAGAAAATAACTATTTCTTTATTACCAACAAGGGGCTAAACATTGAGGTGACAAACAAGGACAGACAAAGGTATTAAGTCGATTGCATCGACCCCAGTGCGTAACTGGTAATTAATTTATCGACCCCGAAAGGGTGAAAGGTAAAGTCGACCTCGGCGGAATTTGAACTCAGAACGTAACGGCAGACAAAATACCTATTTCTTTATTACCAACAAGGGGCTAAACATTGAGGTGACAAACAAGCATAGACAAAGGTATTAAGTCGATTGCATCGACCCCAGTGCGTAACTGGTAATTAATTTATCGACCCCGAAAGGGTGAAAGGTAAAGTCGACCTCGGCGGAATTTGAACTCAGAACGTAACGGCAGACAAAATAACTATTTCTTTATTACCAACAAGGGGCTAAACATTGAGGTGACAAACAAGGACAGACAAAGGTATTAAGTCGATTGCATCGACCCCAGTGCGTAACTGGTAATTAATTTATCGACCCCGAAAGGGTGAAAGGTAAAGTCGACCTCGGCGGAATTTGAACTCAGAACGTAACGGCAGACAAAATACCTATTTCTTTATTACCAACAAGGGGCTAAACATTGAGGTGACAAACAAGGACAGACAAAGGTATTAAAGTCGATTGCATCGACCCCAGTGTGTAACTGGTAATTAATTTATCGACCCCGAAAGGATGAAAGGCAAAGTCGACCTCGGCGGAATTTGAACTCAGAACGTAGCGGCAGACAAAATACCGCTAAGCATTTCACCCGGCGTGCTAACGTTTCTGCCAGCTCGCCGCCTTAGACAGCTACAAAATAATAGTATACGTTCAGCTTGCAGGCTGACATAAGCCATAATACTGCGAATAAGTCCAGAGTTCCGAATAACATACCAGAACAGGTAATCTCAACTCAACAAATAATACCGTTGTGAAGGCATAAGTGAAATACCTTTCCATTGCATTTGCTCTAAGTACAAGGAAATGAATCAAGCAAGCAGAGTTATGAGCTAATCTCCATTTCAGTTCAGCAGCCATGTTATATTGAACTGTTCCCACTCTTATCGATGTCACATGAACGCGGTCGAACCGTTGCAATAAAGAAATATTCTCTGCGTATTGGGTATTAACCGGGACGAATGAAAACCATCGTATTTTCTGAATTTGCAACAATAAATGTCATCGTGGTAGACCATGACTGGAGTTCACTCACGTCCTAAAACTGAACATCCTACTATGTGATATCCAGCCAATTCCGTTGGCTGGATATTGCAGTGATTATCACCGAGGATAGACCGTAATAGACGCATCTTTATCATACTAGTTGCGAAAAGACAAAGAGCGCAAAACACAGCAGATGAGGAAGAGAAGGTAGGCTATGATCAGAAAAGCACTCCAAATGAAAAAAAAAAACCCCAAAAAAACCCGCAAATGTTTCGAATTCGGGTTTTCACACTTATATCAGAGCCTAAGTTAAAAAGAAGGCACGTGATGGTTTCTCGGATCAAGAAAGCCTGTGAAAACGACGTGATAAATTATGTCTCAACCATTGGTAATCTTTCAATTCAGTTTCATTTCATATAAACCGAACTATTATGTTTCTGTAAAATTCTGCTCAAAATTACCTTTCTGATGAAAATTCACTTATGTTATCCTGTACAAAACAAATATACCCATATCCCTAGTTATCACATACCATATTAAGTTAGGGATGGCACAATAAACACTCACCCGATATCTTATATACCTAATAGACATTTTCATATATTTGGATTCAGCGTAATTATTAACAGGCTTTCAACAAATATGTATATTTAATAATCAATTTAATTTTCTATATCACAATGATGAATAGGGACGTTATGTCATATAAGCCTATTTCAAACCATTCAGCATGTAAAGTTATATCATATAAACCTATTCAAACCATTTAACTCGCATACGTAAAGATGTCATCAACCGCCGTATGAGGTTAATCACATGCTTTCTTCTCAACAATATTGACTATATAAACGCAGTTATAATGATTATGATGGAACTGCGGATTCGTGCATTGAAGTAAACTTTAACTGCGCACAGGGAAATGTTCTTCGCTTTCATTTTGTTTTCGTGAATATAAATCGTATTTCAACCTATAAATTTCTTCTCGTAGCTTCCATGGCACGTGCTTCTCATGTAACTGCTAGAAGCAGAAGCTATCTTTTACCTCAGTCATATTGCCGACTGTCATATCTATAGTTGTGTTATTAGCGTTGTAATAAAAAATACCAAAACGTAGAACTAAATATATACATCGATACGGGAAAAGTATGAATGAATACCATAACACGGTTTGTGAAAGAATGTCTACAGTGTGCTTGAATGGAGAGATTTGATAGTTATGTCAAAAATATCGAAAGTGCACAATGTTCAAAGTTATTATTCATAAAAAAAATATAGAAGGATAATATTTGGGTGGTTTGAACAGTGTATAATAATAATACAAAACGTTAAACCGTCTAACAGATATCACTGATTCTTTTATTCTTTTACTTGTTTCAGTCATTTTACTATGGCCATGCTGGAGCACCGCCTTTTGGTCGCGCAAATCAATCCCAGGACTTATTCTATGTCACCTTAGTGCTTATACTATCGGTCACTTTTGCCGAATCGCTATGTTACGGAGCCGTAAACACAGCAGCATCGGTTGTAAAGCGATGTTGGGTGGACAAACAAAGACACACAAACATATACACACATATACATATATACGACGTGCTTCTTTCAGTTTCCGTCTACCAGATTCACTCACAAGGCTTTGGTTGGCCCGAGGCTAAAGTAGAAGACACTTGCCCAAGGTGCCACGCAGCGGGGACTAAACCCAGAACCATGGGGTTGGTAAGCAAGCTACTACCACACAGTCACTACTATGCCTAAAGTAAAAAAAAAAATGCTAAAAATATAAGCAATTGTTTCGAACATTCTTGAAAGGTTCGGGAAAGACATTCCATGTGATTTAGCTTTGTAATTTACTAGAGTTCACAGTGATGTCTTTGGCATACTTGTCGAGTTTATGGAAAATATGATCTGGAAGCTTATTAATTAAAGTTAGTAATAGAATAGAACCACGTACATTTCTATGACTCATTGATAACGTATTGATGGTGTATGACACGCTGACCGCCGGTCATAAAGATCCATTGTATATTGAGATTTGAAACAAATGAGTTGATGAAAGGCCTAGAGAAAACATAACCTCTCAGCTATGGATTAGCCCAGTTTGCCATGTTCTGTCAAAAGCCTTTGAAATATCAGAAGGGATTGCCCTATCTTTACCAGAAGTATTAAAGGCAAAACAGAAATGTTCTGATATAACAATGATGATGTCAGCTGTAGATGCACAGAAAACATATTGAAAATCAGAAAAAATGAGAGCAGCGATGGAGAAAAGTTCAACCAAGGTGGCACTTAATCAGTAGTTTCAGGAAAACGAATGGGGAATTCCCCTGTTTGTATGAGGTTCTGAGGAGTAAAATTGGAGATATTGATGTCAGCGGTATCAGTACTTGCTAAATACTTAAGCCATTTCGAATGATGGATATTACAATCAACAAACACAAATATGTTGGATAAAGGGTGGAAAAAAAACTGCAGAATCAACACAAGTAGAGATAGTGTTTATGACTGAACAGGCAAAGCAGTGAGATAAAAGACAATACATGATACTTATGTTTTACATAAAAGAATAACTATATATACCAAAACTTGTTAGTATGCAGCAATCTTTTTTTTTAAGATAGTTGATTCCCTTTGGTGAGCATTTTACAAAGTGTATTCCACTGAGCCATTCAACCCATGTCTACCAAACTGTTGTACATGTTTCTGAACTAATAAACCTCATTAAACATTCATTTTTGAATTGATATATCTTACTAAATCATTAAACTGTTCCATCGGGTCTCAACGGTAATTTCAACTGAATCCATAAAAATGTTGTCTCTTAACTGGTATTCCTATTAAGTTCATTAAAATGTATTTCAACTAATATCACTATTAAATCCCTTATGCCATTGTTTTTTAATGTTATCGTTCCCATTAAAAACCTGTTTCTGAACTGATGTCTACGAAAGCCATTAAAATGTATCTAAATTGCCATATTTAAAACATATTAAACTATTATTTTCAAATTTACAGCCTTACAAAACCCATTAATGTTTGAACTAATGTATTTTCTAATATGTTAATCAGTTTGAACTGATATCTCTTTTAAAGACTTTAAGCCTTTGTTTATCAATAGATATGTCCGCAGACCATTTGCACTGTAGATTACGAACTGATATTTACTAAACACGTTTAACTGCTGTTTTTGAACTGATATCTCTACTAAGCCTTTAAACTGCTAGATTCAATTATATATCTGAAGGAGAATACCCGCCATTTGCGTAAAAAGTTAACGACAAAACTCTTGTAATTGCTTTATCTGCATATTCATTTGTCATTGTCATCTTCACGGTGCTGTCAGATATTTATTTCACGCCACGAATCAATTTATATTACAATTGTTCGGAATTACTTTACTCCCGCAAACTTTGGAATGCTATCACATAGGAAAGTGCAAGCGATTTAATTCATCTACATCAGAAGGACGATGAATTTCAATCTGCAGCCACAATATAATTCACGATGCATCAGTCCTTGTCCACTTGACAAATATCCAAACACAATCCTCTCCGTTGCAGGCATACATATACATATGCCTGTACTTACATACACACACACACACACACTCATACATACATACAAATTTATACATATATATATATGTATATACATAAATATGAGAGAGCTACCACTACGTGGTCTACTCTAGTGCTAAAAATAGATCCATTATGGTATAGCCACTAAAAAATTGTCAATCTATTTTTAGGGTTAATCTATTTTTTCGATATTTTTCACTTGCCCCACGTTAAATGTTATGTTATTTCTCTTTGGAAACAATTTTTTAGTGGTTATACCATAGTGGATCTATTTTTCGCACTAGAGTAGACAACATAATGCTCTCTCTCTCATATTTATGTATAAATTTGTATTGTATCCCTAGTTTTTATGTGCTAAGCCACTTGGGGTTAAATAGATAGTATTATTAAATTGATATCAAATTTTTCACCCTCATTTATAAATTATATATGTATATATATATATATATATATATATATATATATATATATATATTATATATATATATATATATATATATATATATATATATGTATATATATATACGTACACATGTATAAATACACATACACAAACATATAAATATATGTATATCTATCTATCTATCTATCTATATATATATATATATATATACATACATACACATACACAAACATAAATATATATATATATATATATATATATATATATAAAACACACTCACATACTGAATTCTAACAATACCACAAAATTGCATATTTGAAGCTTATAGAAATCTATATACTTTACATAGAATTAAGTGAATTTTAGTCGCTAAACCAGAATAGACGAGATGTATTTTCTCTTCTCATCGCAAACAATAACTTAATATAAGTCTATGTTTGTTAAAATTATGATTAACATGTGTACAAAATATATCTTATATTCAATAACGAAAAATTGTTACAGTTTTGGAAACTATAAACTTGTACATATTATCTGCCTTATGATTATTCTGCAATTAGTATTTTCACTGGAATTATATGTATATAGACATACGTCATCACTTCAGGAAATAATGATATACGGCGAAGATCAGCGAGCGGACCTAGCTAAATTCTAGAATAAGCTTACTGTATAACATTGTTGAATACTTTGTTTTCAAAGCAAATCCTCACCATTTTGAATTAAAATTAACATCATAAAATGAAGTTTGCACTTATCGAGCTAATGCGCGTGCGTTGAAAGCTAAAGACGGCAAATTTATTTGTTTGGTCTGGCTAGCAAAGGCACAGCATGACAGCAAAATTAGAATTCGATTTATTGCGTACCACGGTGGATATGTGCTGTCTGTTTTCAAATTGATGAGTCCAGTTTTCCAATGACAGCTGAATTGTTTAGGATGAGTCGCTGATTAGTGACAGCTAACTCGACGATTTGGCACGATTATCAGACAGAGAAACTGAGTGTAGTGAAAACCGAATTCAGCTGATGGATTGGCGCAACTGGCTGGGATTGTCCGAACTGCCATACGAAACTGTATTTTCACTTGCCAAAATTGTTTGCACTTGTCCCTTCAGTCATTTTCTGGTATAGACTAAGGGTATATTCAGTTCAGAGTACAGAAGCGTGGTGACAATCCCGAAGAAATATCTGAATTAAAGGAGATGTAATAAATAATGTCAGACCCATGATTCTGTTAAGACTGAGTTAAAGGATATCGTAAAGGTGCTTACCAAGAGCCTGGTACTTGTAGATGGTGGTATAAAATTCCTCCAAACACATCTATCCATATCAAGCTCCACATTATGTCATACAACGCAACGTGGGTTGGTAATAGATCTAGCTTAGATGGATAGGTGGATAGATTAATATATATCGGTTCTTGAGAAATTTCTGCAGAAGGGCAGCAATTTTTCAAGATCGATATATATATATATATATATATATACACTCTTTTACTCTTTTACTTGTTTCAGTCATTTGACTGCGGCCATGCTGGAGCACCGCCTTTAGTCGAGCAAATCGACCCCGGGACTTATTCTTTGTAAGCCCAGTACTTATTCTATCGGTTTCTTTTGCCGAACCGCTAAGTGACGGGGACGTAAACACACCAGCATCGGTTGTCAAGCAATGCTAGGGAGACAAACACAGATACACAAACACACACACACACATACACACACACACACACATATATATATGTATATATATATATATATATACATATATACGACAGGCTTCTTTAAGTTTCCGTCTACCAAATCCAGTCACAAGGCATTGGTCGGCCCGGGGCTATAGCAGAAGACATTTGCCCAAGATCCCACGCAGTGGGACTGAACCCAGAACCATGTAGCTGGTTAGCAAGCTACTTACCACATAGCTATTCCTGGTATGAACCTATTTGGTATTACATGGAATGTTGAGGGATTGCTTGGAAAAAGTGTGGCCAATTGGAGGACGGATCGGACAGCATATGGAAGAAGTTTAAGGACAGTAGAAATCAGGAGAGGCATCTTCCAAGGGGACTGCCTGTCCCCACTGATCTTTGTATTGTGCATGATACCACGATAAATATATGTATGTATGTATATATTCTCTCTCTATTTATTTCCTCGTGTTCTTTTCTGTTGCAAGCGTAGGCTCGAACTGCAAAAGATTTTGTCACCTCCGCGAGCTTAAAACTAATACACATGTTTGTTGGTTATACACCTGTCTTCGTCTTTTGTTTTTCCGCAAACTTCAACTATATATATATATATATACATATATATATATATATATATATATATATTATATAAAAGGGCTTAGTAAAATAAATTACTTTGCCGCATACTGAACTCGTTAGAAATAGCAGCTAAAAAAAACTATTTCTAACACTTAAAGAAAACCTCTCTCATATAGTGCTTGCTCAATTCAACCAAGAAAGTATGAGGGTAGAGACATTAAAAAATCAAATGCAAAGGTTATTTGAGTACGTACGTTTCAAGATTAGCCAAATTCGACCCTTCTCTCATCAGCTCAGAATGCCCTTGTTTGAGTTTGAAAACACTGAAAATGGGAGCATACCCTTTCGGCTTGTTATCGCTTCTGAAGATCTGTTCCCAACTAACAGTGCTAGCTAACTCAAATATGCAAGAGAAAAATTCTGTTCTCCCCTTTCCACCAGCGTGGGTTAAAATCAGCAAACACTATGCTTTTTTCGGTAAAATCCAAGACAATTAAGTAGAGAGAGATGAATTATAATTTCAACAATTGAGGGTAAAATTAATTAATTAATTAATCAATTTCACCAAGTATTCAGTATGCAAAGGGACCATTTAAGGCAAATTCAAATTATTACATTATATAAAAGGGCTTAGTAAAATAAATTACTTTGCCGCATACTGAACTCGTTAGAAATAGCAGCTAAAAAAACTATTTCTAACACTTAAAGAAAACCTCTCTCATATAGTGCTGCTCAATTCAACCCAAGAAAGTATGAGGGTTAGAGACATTAAAAAATCAAATGCAAAGGTTATTTAAGTACGTACGTTTCAAGATTAGCCAAATTCGACCCTTCTCTCATCAGCTCAGAATGCCCTTGTTTGAGTTTGAAAACACTGAAAATGGGAGCATACCCTTTCGGCTTGTTATCGCTTCTGAAGATCTGTTCCCAACTAACAGTGCTAGCTAACTCAAATATGCAAGAGAAAAATTTCTGTTCTCCCCTTTCCACCAGCGTGGGTTAAAATCAGCAAACACTATGCTTTTTTTCGGTAAAATCCAAGACAATTAAGTAGAGAGAGAGAATTATAATTTCAACAATTGAGGGTAAAATTAATTAATTAATTAATCAATTTCACCAAGTATTCAGTATGCAAAGGGACCATTTAGGCAAATTCAAATTATTACATTATATAAAAGGGCTTAGTAAAATAAATTACTTTGCCGCATACTGAACTCGTTAGAAATAGCAGCTAAAAAAACTATTTCTAACACTTAAAGAAAACCTCTCTCATATAGTGCTTGCTCAATTCAACCCAAGAAAGTATGAGGGTAGAGACATTAAAAAATCAAATGCAAAGGTTATTTGAGTACGTACGTTTCAAGATTAGCCAAATTCGACCCTTCTCTCATCAGCTCAGAATGCCCTGTTTGAGTTTGAAAACACTGAAAATGGGAGCATACCCTTTCGGCTTGTTATCGCTTCTGAAGATCTGTTCCCAACTAACAGTGCTAGCTAACTCAAATATGCAAGAGAAAAATTTCTGTTCTCCCCTTTCCACCAGCGTGGGTTAAAATCAGCAAACACTATGCTTTTTTTCGGTAAAATCCAAGACAATTAAGTAGAGAGAGATGAATTATAATTTCAACAATTGAGGGTAAAATAATTAATTAATTAATCAATTTCACCAAGTATTCAGTATGCAAAGGGACCATTTAAGGCAAATTCAAATTATTACATTATATAAAAGGGCTTAGTAAAATAAATTACTTTGCCGCATACTGAACTCGTTAGAAATAGCAGCTAAAAAAACTATTTCTAACACTTAAAGAAAACCTCTCTCATATAGTGCTTGCTCAATTCAACCCAAGAAAGTATGAGGGTAGAGACATTAAAAAATCAAATGCAAAGGTTATTTGAGTACGTACGTTTCAAGATTAGCCAAATTCGACCCTTCTCTCATCAGCTCAGAATGCCCTTGTTTGAGTTTGAAAACACTGAAAATGGGAGCATACCCTTTCGGCTTGTTATCGCTTCTGAAGATCTGTTCCCAACTAACAGTGCTAGCTAACTCAAATATGCAAGAGAAAAATTTCTGTTCTCCCCTTTCCACCAGCGTGGGTTAAAATCAGCAAACACTATGCTTTTTTTCGGTAAAATCCAAGACAATTAAGTAGAGAGAGATGAATTATAATTTCAACAATTGAGGGTAAAATTAATTAATTAATTAATCAATTTCACCAAGTATTCAGTATGCAAAGGGACCATTTAAGGCAAATTCAAATTATTACATTATATAAAAGGGCTTAGTAAAATAAATTACTTTGCCGCATACTGAACTCGTTAGAAATAGCAGCTAAAAAAACTATTTCTAACACTTAAAGAAAACCTCTCTCATATAGTGCTTGCTCAATTCAACCCAAGAAAGTATGAGGGTAGAGACATTAAGCAAGCACTATAGAGAGAGGTTTTCTTTAAGTGTTAGAAATAGTTTTTTTAGCTGCTATTTCTAACGAGTTCAGTATGCGGCAAAGTAATTATTTTACTAAGCCCTTTTTATAAGTAATAATTTGAATTTGCCTTAAATGGTCCCTTTGCATACTGAATACTTGGTGAAATTGATTAATTAATTAATTAATTTTACCCTCAATTGTTGAAATTATAATTCATCTCTCTCTACTTAATTGTCTTGGATTTTACCGAAAAAAAGCATAGTGTTTGCTGATTTTAACCCACGCTGGTGGAAAGGGGAGAACAGAAATTTTTCTCTTGCATATTTGAGTTAGCTAGCACTGTTAGTTGGGAACAGATCTTCAGAAGCGATAACAAGCCGAAAGGGTATGCTCCATTTTCAGTGTTTTCAAACTCAAACAAGGGCATTCTGAGCTGATGAGAGAAGGGTCGAATTTGGCTAATCTTGAAACGTACGTACTCAAATAACCTTTGCATTTGATTTTTTAATGTCTCTACCCTCATACTTTCTTGGGTTGAATTGAGCAAGCACTATATGAGAGAGGTTTTCTTAAGTGTAGAAATAGTTTTTTTAGCTGCTATTTCTAACGAGTTCAGTATGCGGCAAAGTAATTTATTTTACTAAGCCCTTTTATATAATGTAATAATTTGAATTTGCCTTAAATGGTCCCTTTGCATACTGAATACTTGGTGAAATTGATTAATTAATTAATTAATTTTACCCTCAATTGTTGAAATTATAATTCATCTCTCTCTACTTAATTGTCTTGGATTTTACCGAAAAAAAGCATAGTGTTTGCTGATTTTAACCCACGCTGGTGGAAAGGGGAGAACAGAAATTTTTCTCTTGCATATTTGAGTTAGCTAGCACTGTTAGTTGGGAACAGATCTTCAGAAGCGATAACAAGCCGAAAGGGTATGCTCCCATTTTCAGTGTTTTCAAACTCAAACAAGGGCATTCTGAGCTGATGAGAGAAGGGTCGAATTTGGCTAATCTTGAAACGTACGTACTCAAATAACCTTTGCATTTGATTTTTTAATGTCTCTACCCTCATACTTTCTTGGGTTGAATTGAGCAAGCACTATATAGAGAGAGGTTTTCTTTAAGTGTTAGAAATAGTTTTTTTAGCTGCTATTTCTAACGAGTTCAGTATGCGGCAAAGTAATTTATTTTACTAAGCCCTTTTATATAATGTAATAATTTGAATTTGCCTTAAATGGTCCCTTTGCATACTGAATACTTGGTGAAATTGATTAATTAATTAATTAATTTTACCCTCAATTGTTGAAATTATAATTCATCTCTCTCTACTTAATTGTCTTGGATTTTACCGAAAAAAAGCATAGTGTTTGCTGATTTTAACCCACGCTGGTGGAAAGGGGAGAACAGAAATTTTTCTCTTGCATATTTGAGTTAGCTAGCACTGTTAGTTGGGAACAGATCTTCAGAAGCGATAACAAGCCGAAAGGGTATGCTCCCATTTTCAGTGTTTTCAAACTCAAACAAGGGCATTCTGAGCTGATGAGAGAAGGGTCGAATTTGGCTAATCTTGAAACGTACGTACTCAAGTAACCTTTGCATTTGATTTTTTAATGTCTTTACCCTCATACTTTCTTGGTTGAATTGAGCAAGCACTATATGAGAGAGGTTTTCTTTAAGTGTTAGAAATATTTTTTTTAGCTGCTATTTCTAACGAGTTCAGTATGCGGCAAAGTAATTTATTTTACTAAGCCCTTTTATATAATGTAATAATTTGAATTTGCCTTAAATGGTCCCTTTGCATACTGAATACTTGGTGAAATTGATTAATTAATTAATTAATTTTACCCTCAATTGTTGAAATTATAATTCATCTCTCTCTACTTAATTGTCTTGGATTTTACCGAAAAAAAGCATAGTGTTTGCTGATTTTAACCCACGCTGGTGGAAAGGGGAGAACAGAAATTTTTCTCTTGCATATTTGAGTTAGCTAGCACTGTTAGTTGGGAACAGATCTTCAGAAGCGATAACAAGCCGAAAGGGTATGCTCCCATTTTCAGTGTTTTCAAACTCAAACAAGGGCATTCTGAGCTGATGAGAGAAGGGTCGAATTTGGCTAATCTTGAAACGTACGTACTCAAATAACCTTTGCATTTGATTTTTTAATGTCTCTACCCTCATACTTTCTTGGGTTGAATTGAGCAAGCACTATATGAGAGAGGTTTTCTTTAAGTGTTAGAAATAGTTTTTTTAGCTGCTATTTCTAACGAGTTCAGTATGCGGCAAAGTAATTTATTTTACTAAGCCCTTTTATATAATGTAATAATTTGAATTTGCCTTAAATGGTCCCTTTGCATACTGAATACTTGGTGAAATTGATTAATTAATTAATTAATTTTACCCTCAATTGTTGAAATTATAATTCATCTCTCTCTACTTAATTGTCTTGGATTTTACCGAAAAAAAGCATAGTGTTTGCTGATTTTAACCCACGCTGGTGGAAGGGGAGAACAGAAATTCTCTCTTGCATATTTGAGTTAGCTAGCACTGTTAGTTGGGAACAGATCTTCAGAAGCGATAACAAGCCGAAAGGGTATGCTCCCATTTTCAGTGTTTTCAAACTCAAACAAGGGCATTCTGAGCTGATGAGAGAAGGGTCGAATTTGGCTAATCTTGAAACGTACGTACTCAAATAACCTTTGCATTTGATTTTTTAATGTCTCTACCCTCATACTTTCTGGGTTGAATTGAGCAAGCACTATATGAGAGAGGTTTTCTTTAAGTGTTAGAAATAGTTTTTTTAGCTGCTATTTCTAACGAGTTCAGTATGCGGCAAAGTAATTTATTTTACTAAGCCCTTTTATATAATGTAATAATTTGAATTTGCCTTAAATGGTCCCTTTGCATACTGAATACTTGGTGAAATTGATTAATTAATTAATTAATTTTACCCTCAATTGTTGAAATAATATATATATATATATTATATATAATATATATATATTATATAAAAGGGCTTAGTAAAATAAATTACTTTGCCGCATACTGAACTCGTTAGAAATAGCAGCTAAAAAAACTATTTCTAACACTTAAAGAAAACCTCTCTCATATAGTGCTTGCTCAATTCAACCCAAGAAAGTATGAGGTAGAGACATTAAAAAATCAAATGCAAGGGTATTTGAGTACGTACGTTTCAAGATTAGCCAAATTCGACCCTTCTCTCATCAGCTCAGAATGCCCTTTTGAGTTTGAAAACACTGAAAATGGGAGCATACCCTTTCGGCTTGTATCGCTTCTGAAGATCTGTTCCAACTAACAGTGCTAGCTAACTCAAAAGATGCAAGAGAAAAATTCTGTTCTCCCCTTTCCACCAGCGTGGGTTAAAATCAGCAAACACTATGCTTTTTTTCGGTAAAATCCAAGACAATTAAGTAGAGAGAGATGAATTATAATTTCAACAATTGAGGGTAAAATTATTAATTAATTAATCAATTCACCAAGTATTCAGTATGCAAAGGGACCATTTAAGGCATTCAAATTATTACATTATATAAAAGGGCTTAGTAAAAAAATTACTTTGCACATACTGAACTCGTTAGAATAGCAGCTAAAAAAACTATTTCTAACACTTAAAGAAAACCTCTCTCATATAGGGCTTGCTCAATTCAACCCAAGAAAGTATGAGGGTAGAGACATAAAAAATCAAATGCAAAGGTTATTTAAGTACGTACGTTTCAAGATTAGCCAAATTCGACCCTTCTCTCATCAGCTCAGAATGCCCTTGTTTGAGTTTGAAAACACTGAAAATGGGAGCAACCCTTTCGGCTTGTTTCGCTTCTGAGATCTGTTCCCACTAACAGTGTAGCTAACTCATATGCCAGAGAAAAAAATTCTTTTCCCCTTTCCACCACGTGGGTAAATCAGCAAACACTATGCTTTTTTTCGGTAAAATCCAAGACAATAAGTAGAGAGAGATGAATTATAATTTCACAATTGAGGGTAAAATAATTAATTATTAATCATTCACCAAGTATTCAGTATGCAAAGGGACCATTAAAGCAAATTCAAATTATTACATATGAAAAGGGCTTAGTAAAATAAATTACTTTGCCGCATACTGAACTCGTTAGAAATAGCAGCTAAAAAAACTATTTCTAACACTTAAAGAAAACCTCTCTCATATAGTGCTTGCTCATTCAACCCAAGAAAGTATGAGGGTAGAGACATTAAAAAATCAAATGCAAAGGTTATTTGAGTACGTACGTTTCAAGATTAGCCAAATTCGACCCTTCTCTCATCAGCTCAGAATGCCCTTGTTTGAGTTTGAAAACACTGAAAATGGGAGCATACCCTTTCGGCTTGTTATCGCTTCTGAAGATCTGTTCCCAACTAACAGTGCTAGCTAACTCAAATATGCAAGAGAAAAATTTCTGTTCTCCCCTTTCCACCAGCGTGGGTTAAAATCAGCAAACACTATGCTTTTTTTCGGTAAAATCCAAGACAATTAAGTAGAGAGAGATGAATTATAATTTCAACAATTGAGGGTAAAATTAATTAATTAATTAATCAATTTCACCAAGTATTCAGTATGCAAAGGGACCATTTAAGGCAAATTCAAATTATTACATATATAAAAGGGCTTAGTAAAATAAATTACTTGCCGCATACTGAACTCGTTAGAAATAGCAGCTAAAAAAACTATTTCTAACACTTAAAGAAAACCTCTCTCATATAGTGCTTGCTCAATTCAACCCAAGAAAGTATGAGGGTAGAGACATTAAAAAATCAAATGCAAAGGTTATTTGAGTACGTACGTTTCAAGATTAGCCAAATTCGACCCTTCTCTCATCAGCTCAGAATGCCCTTGTTTGAGTTTGAAAACACTGAAAATGGGAGCATACCCTTTCGGCTTGTTATCGCTTCTGAAGATCTGTTCCCAACTAACAGTGCTAGCTAACTCAAATATGCAAGAGAAAAATTTCTGTTCTCCCCTTTCCACCAGCGTGGGTTAAAATCAGCAAACACTATGCTTTTTTTCGGTAAAATCCAAGACAATTAAGTAGAGAGAGATGAATTATATTTCAACATTGAGGGTAAAATTAATTAATTAATTAATCAATTTCACCAAGTATTCAGTATGCAAAGGACCATTTAAGGCAAATTCAAATTATTACATTATATAAAAGGGCTTAGTAAAATAAATTACTTTGCCGCATACTGAACTCGTTAGAAATAGCAGCTAAAAAAACTATTTCTAACACTTAAAGAAAACCTCTCTCATAGTGCTTGCTCAATTCAACCCAAGAAAGTATGAGGGTAGAGACATTAAGCAAGCACTATATGAGAGAGGTTTTCTTTAAGTGTTAGAAATAGTTTTTTTAGCTGCTATTTCTAACGAGTTCAGTATGCGGCAAAGTAATTTATTTTACTAAGCCTTTTATATAATGTAATAATTTGAATTTGCCTTAAATGGTCCCTTTGCATACTGAATACTTGGTGAAATTGATTAATTAATTAATTAATTTTACCCTCAATTGTTGAAATTATAATTCATCTCTCTCTACTTAATTGTCTTGGATTTTACCGAAAAAAAGCATAGTGTTTGCTGATTTTAACCCACGCTGGTGGAAAGGGGAGAACAGAAATTTTTCTCTTGCATATTTGAGTTAGCTAGCACTGTTAGTTGGGAACAGATCTTCAGAAGCGATAACAAGCCGAAAGGGTATGCTCCCATTTTCAGTGTTTTCAAACTCAAACAAGGGCATTCTGAGCTGATGAGAGAAGGGTCGAATTTGGCTAATCTTGAAACGTACGTACTCAAATAACCTTTGCATTTGATTTTTTAATGTCTCTACCCTCATACTTTCTTGGGTTGAATTGAGCAAGCACTATATGAGAGAGGTTTTCTTAAGTGTTAGAAATAGTTTTTTTAGCTGCTATTTCTAACGAGTTCAGTATGCGGCAAAGTAATTTATTTTACTAAGCCCTTTTATATAATGTAATAATTTGAATTTGCCTTAAATGGTCCCTTTGCATACTGAATACTTGGTGAAATTGATTAATTATTAATTAATTTTACCCTCAATTGTTGAAATTATAATTCATCTCTCTCTACTTAATTGTCTTGGATTTTACCGAAAAAAAGCATAGTGTTTGCTGATTTTAACCCACGCTGGTGGAAAGGGGAGAACAGAAATTTTTCTCTTGCATATTTGAGTTAGCTAGCACTGTTAGTTGGGAACAGATCTTCAGAAGCGATAACAAGCCGAAAGGGTATGCTCCCATTTTCAGTGTTTTCAAACTCAAACAAGGGCATTCTGAGCTGATGAGAGAAGGGTCGAATTTGGCTAATCTTGAAACGTACGTACTCAAATAACCTTTGCATTTGATTTTTTATGTCTCTACCCTCATACTTTCTTGGGTTGAATTGAGCAAGCACTATATGAGAGAGGTTTTCTTTAAGTGTTAGAAATAGTTTTTTTAGCTGCTATTTCTAACGAGTTCAGTATGCGGCAAAGTAATTTATTTTACTAAGCCCTTTTATATAATGTAATAATTTGAATTTGCCTTAAATGGTCCCTTTGCATACTGAATACTTGGTGAAATTGATTAATTAATTAATTAATTTTACCCTCAATTGTTGAAATTATAATTCATCTCTCTCTACTTAATTGTCTTGGATTTTACCGAAAAAAAGCATAGTGTTTGCTGATTTTAACCCACGCTGGTGGAAAGGGGAGAACAGAAATTTTTCTCTTGCATATTTGAGTTAGCTAGCACTGTTAGTTGGGAACAGATCTTCAGAAGCGATAACAAGCCGAAAGGGTATGCTCCCATTTTCAGTGTTTTCAAACTCAAACAAGGGCATTCTGAGCTGATGAGAGAAGGGTCGAATTTGGCTAATCTTGAAACGTACGTACTCAAGTAACCTTTGCATTTGATTTTTTAATGTCTTTACCCTCATACTTTCTTGGGTTGAATTGAGCAAGCACTATATGAGAGAGGTTTTCTTTAAGTGTTAGAAATAGTTTTTTTAGCTGCTATTTCTAACGAGTTCAGTATGCGGCAAAGTAATTTATTTTACTAAGCCCTTTTATATAATGTAATAATTTGAATTTGCCTTAAATGGTCCCTTTGCATACTGAATACTTGGTGAAATTGATTAATTAATTAATTAATTTTACCCTCAATTGTTGAAATTATAATTCATCTCTCTCTACTTAATTGTCTTGGATTTTACCGAAAAAAAGCATAGTGTTTGCTGATTTTAACCCACGCTGGTGGAAAGGGGAGAACAGAAATTTTTCTCTTGCATATTTGAGTTAGCTAGCACTGTTAGTTGGGAACAGATCTTCAGAAGCGATAACAAGCCGAAAGGGTATGCTCCCATTTTCAGTGTTTTCAAACTCAAACAAGGGCATTCTGAGCTGATGAGAGAAGGGTCGAATTTGGCTAATCTTGAAACGTACGTACTCAAATAACCTTTGCATTTGATTTTTTATGTCTCTACCCTCATACTTTCTTGGGTTGAATTGAGCAAGCACTATATGAGAGAGGTTTTCTTTAAGTGTTAGAAATAGTTTTTTTAGCTGCTATTTCTAACGAGTTCAGTATGCGGCAAAGTAATTTATTTTACTAAGCCCTTTTATATAATGTAATAATTTGAATTTGCCTTAAATGGTCCCTTTGCATACTGAATACTTGGTGAAATTGATTAATTAATTAATTAATTTTACCCTCAATTGTTGAAATTATAATTCATCTCTCTCTACTTAATTGTCTTGGATTTTACCGAAAAAAAGCATAGTGTTTGCTGATTTTAACCCACGCTGGTGGAAAGGGGAGAACAGAAATTTCTCTCTTGCATATTTGAGTTAGCTAGCACTGTTAGTTGGGAACAGATCTTCAGAAGCGATAACAAGCCGAAAGGGTATGCTCCCATTTTCAGTGTTTTCAAACTCAAACAAGGGCATTCTGAGCTGATGAGAGAAGGGTCGAATTTGGCTAATCTTGAAACGTACGTACTCAAATAACCTTTGCATTTGATTTTTTAATGTCTCTACCCTCATACTTCTGGGTTGAATTGAGCAAGCACTATATGAGAGAGGTTTTCTTTAAGTGTTAGAAATAGTTTTTTTAGCTGCTATTTCTAACGAGTTCAGTATGCGGCAAAGTAATTTATTTTACTAAGCCCTTTTATATAATGTAATAATTTGAATTTGCCTTAAATGGTCCCTTTGCATACTGAATACTTGGTGAAATTGATTAATTAATTAATTAATTTTACCCTCAATTGTTGAAATATATATATATATATATATATATATATATATATATATATATAGTGCTGTGGAGTTTGGCGGATGTCCGACCCGAGTTAGGTCACATGAGATCCGTGTTCGGGGATATATATGGCTTCCCTGTCATAGCATCTGACACTTCGGTCATAAAAGAGATTGCCTCTATAACAGAAAAAAAAACCAACTATGTACAGGAGCTTGCAATAAATGGGATAAGTCGGTGCGCTCCCAGCTAAGTACTTAGAGAGGCAAGTCCATATTGGACTGCGATAATTTAATTTGTAGGATTAATAACACAGTGTAAGTTGCTCGAAATCAGGTTTGCATCACACGTCATGGCAGATATATTCTGAGATGGGCTAACGAGTATTCATGGATTATGGCATGTATGAACCTATTTGGTATTACATGGAATATTGATGGATTGCTTGGAAAAAGTGTGGTTAACTGGAGGACGGATCGGACAGCATATGGAAGAAGTTTAAGGACAGTAGAAATCAGGAGGGGCATCTTCCAAGGGGACCGCCTGTCCTCACTGATCTTTGTATTGTGCATGATACCACTCACACTAATTCTGAGGAAAGCAAAACTGGGTATGTATTCAGAAAGGGGACGACAGAATGCTGTCACTCAAATGTAGCGCATTGCAAATAAGATATATGATACTTCCGTAGTATAGTACCACCTGACGGACTTGTCTTACGAGATACCTGACCGGTTTGGAACGCAATGCTATTACGTATAGGAGGAACTGATTTTGCTGATCAGAAAATTCGCATACTACTAAAACCTATCCCATAGGGGTCTCGGTATTTTTCCCTAATGATGCGCCCACTGCTACTAAGGCTCATGTACTTACAGAATGTTGTGGACCATCGTGATAGTGACGACGATGACTCAAACATATGTAAACTGGTGTGGACTTTCTTCAGCCGCTCGTCTCTTTGATCAAGCTTCAGACTTATACTAAAGATGAGCTTTAGTATCTGGAATGTTGTCAGGCTCTCACAGCGTATTCGGCAGGAAAACGATTCTACATTTCTATAGGAGAATAGTTGGAGATATGAGTAACGTGAGATTA
Source organism: Octopus sinensis (assembly GCF_006345805.1). Classification (NCBI taxonomy): domain Eukaryota; kingdom Metazoa; phylum Mollusca; class Cephalopoda; order Octopoda; family Octopodidae; genus Octopus; species Octopus sinensis. Next base: position 45,652,051 of record NC_043012.1, read on the forward strand.
ACTTCGGTCGCCGGCTAAAAGGATCTGAGTAGCTGTTTCTTGAAGATTTTCAGGTCAAGGAATGTAGACAATTTCCGAAAATCCTTAGCATTGCAACATTACAGCGGAAGGTGTATTAACATACCGAGAAAACGAACGGATATGCCGACAGCCGACTTTGAGATGGAAGGACAAAATTATTTTCACCTCATCATTCACTGCTCTTACATTAGTTCCTTCTGGGTTTGCATCAAACTGCTACTATCATGTGTAAAATAAATATGAGAGTCCGTCAAGTCTGTACGATAGATGAGGCAATTTCTTTTAGCAGAAAAATGAGGCAAGTCATTCTCTGCTTGGCAGTTCTGGTGAAAGAGGTATTTAACTAAACTCGTTTGAAATGTTTGAAGGTGAGCATAATCCTATTTAGCCGAGGTTCGATGGACTTCTTTAAGTACAATTTCAAGAAGGTTATGATTAGAGACGAAGTTGCAGCACAGTATGTTTAGTGGAAAGGTAAATGAGAGTGACAAGACTGATGAAGCTAAATGTATATACGGTAAGTATGTTATTCTGAATAGGTGGAGAAAAGTTGGAGAAGATACATTTGGTAATTTAGATATTGCAAAATAAGCTGGGACTTTGTGTGTGGGTTTCCCCCAAATTACTCTTGATGGACTATTACGCACTTGGTCAAATTTTCTTGTTATATTTTTTCTATTTTCTTTTATCGTTTATTTTTTATTAATTTCCTTTTCGTACAATCGATGTAAAATCCCATTCTGCTGTATTTTGTCGTTTCTATCGTCAATATTTTTGGTCAGTCATTGTGCTTCTGACTGATAAAGTTAATACTCCTCCTCCCCTAACCGTCGCCTCTTCCTCCCCTCAAATAATGTAAATAATGTATTATTATTATTATTATTATTATTATTATTATTATTATTATTATTATTATTATTATTATTATTATTATTATTATTATTATTATTATTATTATTATTTACTTTTAATCTGCATGTTTGTTACAATCACTCGCCGAGACACACCTGGCGTCCCAGGGCGACTGAAGGATAAGAGATAGTACAGTAAAAGCGTGAGGAGGGGAAGTGGCAGGGGCAGTAACAAAGTATCTTCGGGTTTTTCTGAGGATGTGGGGGGTACTTGTCAGTACAACCTTTTGGATTTATCTGAGACATTGCCCTCCTGGGCAATTATCTAGATGTTACATACATCACTTTCTTATAATAATACTTAATAATAATAATAATAATAATAATAATAATAATAATATAATAATAATAATAATAATATAATAATAATAATGATAATAAGACGCACTGATGCAGTACCAGGCAGTGGCTCTCATGGCTGCTGATCTTAACTGATTGGAAGCGTTATCATTGTTTTGTCTTGGTATAAAAGATGGGCTACAGCAAATATTCTGCTCAATACCACAGATTTGCTTGTCAGTTGTTTGAACTTAACCAGTTAACCATGTCCCTTAGTGGCTGACGATATGTGCATCTCTGATCACGAGCAGAAGTAGTGGGGGAGCATCATAGCCGTGTGTTGAGAGGGATTCTTTGGGGTTTGAATAATTCACCTCTGGAAACATGGGTGGTTCTTTCAACACCCTTAAACAATCCTTATTCAGGGACCTTTTGAGTGGGATGGGCTACTCAACCTGAAGAAAATTCTAACTGGGCTTCAGCTGCAAGGTCATGTGCTGTTTATCTTGATATGAGATCACCATGTAGCGCACATATGGTTGTGATGCATGTGCCTGGTGTACCCTTATCAGACGTGTAGTCATGATGCGTATATTGGGTTTCGTATATTTTACCCCAGTGTCACTTTGATGGCATGAACTGCTCTCTCACTCAATAATAATAATAATAATAATAATAATAATAATAATAATATAATAATAATAATAATAATAATAATAATATTAATAAGGAGAACACCGGGGACGTTTAAGAGGAGAACACCGGGGACGTTTAAGAGGAGAACACCGGGGACGTTTAAGAGAGAACACCGGGGACGTTTAAGATGTAAGAAGGAAAATTCAGAGCTCCGAAATCTATCCACAAACATCGAAAACAAGGACATCCTATGGAGCCAAAGTTTTACTAACAAAGAATTGGACTGTATCTGAGTAAGTAATACTAATTGAAATTTATTACTATTTTCGAAACGAAATGATGTATTTTGACTCGATATCATCTCCGCCTCTAACGCAACACATGTAAACATGCGTGGAACATCACGATCATCTCCGACCCCAAACACCATGTCAAAGGAACTACGAAGAAATTAAATGCCACCGATACTATTCAACCCAAGAATAACAATCGAGCGGTACGTACATTAAACTTACAACAAAAAAATGTACGAAAAACTACACGTGCGAAATAATGTGACAACAGAAATAAACGGACCGGTACCCTACGAAAATGACGACCGTCAAAATAATGGGCCGGACGTTGTACCTCATGTCCCGCAAATAAAACCCAAAAGACGTAAATAGACACGTGAGGAATACATTTCTATCTTACATGCATACTTCACAGCAGTACTCTACCCAAAAAATGAAAATACAACAACACATACATATAAAATATGGAAGGAAAATAATAGCGATATAGACTTGGATACAGCAATGAACCCTAATAAATTAGCTAACGTACGAAGATACATTCTCAACACAAAAAAAATATCAGAAATAGAAATAGAACACCTAAAAGAAAACATACACCAGGAAAATGTAGATAGAAGCCACACAACAATGCCCAATAATATAAACACTGAAACTGTAAAACACGAAGACAAACGCAACATTCCCAACAAACACGATGTAAACAATGAAGGGGAGCCTAATGATTATGATAATATAAAAAATAAAATAATCAAAGAACTGAAAACCACAGAGCTCAAAATGGACCACCGACCATACCTCCCAAGAATCAAAATAAACAAAATAACAACACCTATTATAAACAGCATAAACCTAGCCGTCACTGAACTGATAGCCACTGAATAAAAAAAAAGTAATATCACTGAGCTAAATAACCTAATATACGCAGCAGCCACTGCAGCCACAAAAGAAGCTGGATACTCACCCAAAACCGCCCAAACAGGAGTACCACCACCCAAACAAACCCTGTGGATAAATAACATCCAAAGCAAAATAAAAAAAATTAGAAAAGACCTGTCGATTCTTAATGAAATCAGCAAACAATCAACGCTACTGAGCAACAAAAAGAGAACAAAAATACTCCGCAAATATAACATCACAGAGAAAGATTTGCCTGAAATAAAAGAAAAGCTGAAGCAAGATATCCTTGCCAAAGCACAAAGGATCCGCCGGTACAAGAAACGCCAACGCTTCTTTGAAGAAAACAAAAAGTTCAACTCTAACCCCAAAAAGTTCTACCAAGAACTGGGAAAAAAATAAAATAGAAGTCACTGCAGCACCAACGGCAGAAGAATTGGAAGAATTCTGGGGGAGAAATATGGCCGGCGAACGAACCACCAAAAAAAAGGAGTATCAGAATAACAAACTCGGCATCTGAACAACTTTGGACCCCCATAACAACTGAAAAGGTCACCCAGGCACTGCAAAGACTAAGCAACTGGAAGGCATCTGGGCATGACAAGATCCCCAACTTCTGGTTGAAATATCTAACAGGAATGCACAAAAAGCTGGCTGAAAACTATAACAAAGTACTAGCAGAGCCAGAGACAATGCCTGAATGGCTCACGAAGGGGAAAACCATCTTAATTCCCAAATCAAATGAAACAGAAAAACCAGAAAACTACAGACCAATAACCTGCCTCCCTACTATGTTCAAGGCATTTACTGCAGTGATATCACAAAGGCTGAACAAGCACCTGGACGAAAACAAACTGTTCCCAGAAGAGCAGAAAGGATGCCGCAAAGGCTCATATGGCTGTAAAGATCAACTAATGATTAATAAAGCCATAACTGAAGACAGCCACAGAAAGAAGAAAGGCCTCAGTATGGCCTGGATTGACTACAAAAAGGCGTTTGATAGCATCCCCCACACATGGATCCTCGAAACACTAGCCATTAACAAAGTAGCACCAACAATCATAAAATTCATAGAGCACTCTATGAATAAATGGCAAACAGTCCTACACCTCCAAACAAAAGAGGGACTCATGAAAACCAAAGACATCCCTATTAGAAGAGGAATATTCCAGGGAGACACGCTCTCTCCACTCCTTTTCTGCTTGGCACTGTCACCTCTATCTGATATGCTAAATAGAACTGGATGCGGATATAAATGTTACGGCAAAATGATCAGCCACCTTTTATATATGGATGACCTAAAACTATACGCTGCAAATGACAAACAGCTGGAAACACTATTAAAGACAATTCATGGATTTACCAAAGAAATAGATATGAAATTTGGATTAGAAAAATGCGCCAAAGTAACCATGAAAAGAGGAAAACTAGTTAAGAGTAACAACATCACACTAGATAAAACCAATGAAATAAAAGAATTAGACCAAAGCCAAACTTACAAATACTTAGGAATCCATGAACTAGATAAGACACAACACACACAAATGAAAGAGAAAATAAAAAAAGAATATTACAGACGAGTTAGATCAATACTAAACACAGAGCTCAATGCTAAAAACAAGATAATAGGCATCAACACTTTAGCTGTCCCAGTTATAAGTTACAGCTACAATATCCTTAACTGGACACGAAATGAACTGACCAAAATAGATAGGAAAACAAGAAAAATAATGACAGGATCTAGGATGCATCACCCAAAATCTGACATAGAAAGACTATATATACAACGTATAGAAGGTGGTAGAGGCCTTATACAGCTGGAAAACTACTATAAAATAACCACCATAGGACTGCAAAAATATCTACTTCAGAAGGAAGGAAAACTGATCCAGATAGCAGCAAAACACGAGCAAAACAAAAAACTGTTCTCAGTATTTAAGGAAGCTGACAAATACAAACAAGAAATCATACCACCTAATAAACATGAAGAAGAAGAAGAAGATGAAGAAACAACAAAAGCTATAAAACAAATGAAATCCAAACTAAAAATAGAACAGCAACGAACCATGATAAAACGATGGCAAGAAAAGCGCCTTCATGGTAAATACTGGACTAAACTAAACGCAAAAGAAATAGACAAAGAAAAATTCCAGCAATGGTTGAGAAGCTCAGGACTCAAAGCAGAAACAGAGGGATCTTTAATTGCAGCACAAGACCAAAGCCTCCCCACCAGAAATTACCAAAAACATGTAATGAAAAGAAATATTACAAGTAACTGCAGAATATGTGGAGATGGACAAGAAACAATAAATCATATTATCTCTAGCTGCCCAGTCTTGGCTAAGAAGGAATATATTCACAGACATGACAGAGATGGAACCTACATACATTGGAAGCTATGCCAACATTATGGAATAACAACAGAAAAAAGATGGTATAGGCACACACCAGAAAAGGTCACAGAAAACGAGAAAGCAACCATACTCTGGGATATACCGATACACACAGATAGAGAAATTAAGGCCAACAGACCAGATATAGTTGTCAGAGATCATGAAGGAAAAAAATGCTTTCTAATTGATGTATCAATACCGGCTGATGACAACGTGTCTCTAAAAGAAATGGAGAAACTCTCAAAATACAAAGACCTGGAAATAGAGGTAACTAGAATGTGGAATCTGAAAACAGAAATCATTAGGCATGATAAAAAAATATTCAGACAAATACATAACAAAAACACCAGGACTTACAAACACATATAACATACAGAAAATTGCACTACTAGGCACTGCTCACATCCTACGCAGAACACCTTCCATACAATAACCATCAGAGCATCACAACAAATCACAGCACATACCCAAGGCACACAGAGCTGTGCTCGGTAGTGAAGTGAAAGCACGCTATAAAAATAAAACTACTGAATAATAATAATAATAAATAATAATAATAATAATAATAATAATAATAATAATAATAATAATAATCGACCTGAAACACACGCACCAGTGGTTACGAAGCTCAGGGCTAAATGCAGAGAGTGAAGGTTTCATATTAGCTGCTCAAAATGGAGCTGACCCAAAAAGCTCAGACAAAAAAGATGTGTTTCTTAATTGACATTAGTATTCCCTGTGATCACAATATAGCGACGAAAGAATTTGACAAGATTAGTCATGTACGGAGAAGAGAACTATCGCCGTGAAAATAACATCCATCAATGAATTAAGTTATTTATTAATTTTTAAATAAATATTTTTTCTGTGAATTTGCGCGTGTAATCTGGGAATGAATACAATGCCGTTCTCTGCCCTAGGTGTATGGAAAACACTCGGCGAGAAACGGAAGAAAATTTGAAGAAAGAAGGAAAAACATAATAATAATAATAATAATAATAATAATAATAATAATAATAATAATAATAATAATAATAAGAAGAAGAAGAAGAAGAAGAAGAAGAAGAAGTGGCACTCATGGCTTCTCATCTTAACTGATTGGAAGTGTTATTACATTGTTTTGTTTTGGTATAAAATATGGTCTACAGCAAATATTCTGCTCAATACCACAGATTTGCTTGTCAGTTATTTGACCTTAACCAGTTTCACCATGTCCATTAGTGGCTGACAATACGTGCATCTCTGACCACGAGCAAAAGTAGTAGGGGAACATCATAGCCATGTGTTGAAAGGAATTCTTTGGATAATTCACCTTTGGAAACATGGGTATTTCGTTCATCATCCTTAAACAACCCTTATTCAGGGACATTTGAGCGGGATGGGTTACTACCCAGAAGAGAATTCTAACTGGGCTTCAGCTGCAAGGTCATGTGCTGTTTATCTTGATATGAGATCACCATGTCGCGCACATATTGTTGTGTTGCATGTGCCTAGTGTATCCTTATTAGACGGGTAGTCATGATGGGTTTACTGGGCTGGGTATATTTTAACCCAGTGTCACTTTGATGGCATGCCCTGCTCTCTCACGCAATAATAATAAAAATAATAATAATAATAATAATAATAATAATAATAATAATAATAATAATAATAATAATAATAATAATAATGATAATAATAATAGGACACGACAGAGTTGGGACCAATATACACTGAAAGCTATGTCAACATTATGAAATAACAACAGAAAAAAGATGGTATAGGCACACACCAGAAAAGGTCAAAGAAAACGAGAAAGCAACCATACTCTGGGATATGCCAATACACACAGATAGAGAAATTAAGGCCAACAGACCAGATATAGTTGTCAGAGATCACGAAGAAAAAAATTGCTTTCTAATTGATGTATCAATACCAGCAGATGACAACGCGTCTCTAAAAGAAATGGAGAAACTTTCAAAATACAAAGACCTGGAAATAGAGGTAACCAGAATGTGGAATCTAAAAACAGAAACAATTCCTATCATAGTAGGTGCATTAGGCATGATAAAAAAATATTCAGACAAATACATAACAAAAACACCAGAACTCACAAACACATATAACATACAGAAAATTGCACTACTAGGCACTGCTCACATCCTACGCAGAACACTTTCCAAACAGTAACCATCAGAGCATCACAACAAATCACAGCACATACCCAAGGCACACAGAGCTGCGCTCGGTAGTGAAGTGAAAGCACGTTATAAAAATAAAACTACTGAATGACAATAATAATAATAATAATAATAATAATAATAATAATAATAATAATAATAATAATAATGATAATAATAATAATAATAATAATAATAATAATAATTCCAGTACATACAGACCGAACCATCAAGGCCAATAAACCAGATATTGTTGTGAAAGACCAAAACAATAAAGTTTGCTTATTGATCGACATGAGCATCCCCTGTGATCATAATATCTCAGCGAAAGAGTTTGACAAGCTCAGAAAATATAAAGACCTACTCATTGAAATTGAGAAAATGTGGCATCTCAAGGCGGTTACAATACCAGTGATCGTAGGAGCACTAGGAATGATCAAGAAGGGAACCGAAAATTATATGAGAATGATCCCTGGCTTACCATCCCTGCAAGAAGTGCAAAAGATTGTCTTAACTGGTACATCACACGTATTGAGAAGAGCATTGTCGATGTGAGAACTGTTGCTGCTCATGTACTTTAATTTAACTTTAAAAAAAAACAAAAATGAACGAACTACTGAGTTTGGTTTAATGGCCTACCAATATACACTATGAGTTTCTTTGCCCTAGGAGTCGGGAAGACACTCGGCAAGAAATGGAAGAAATTTGAAAGAAGAAAAAAAAAATAATAATAATAATAATAATAATAATAATAATAATAATAATAATAATAATAATAATAATTATAAAATATAATAATAATATTATTATTATTATTATTATTATTATTATTATATTATTATTATTATTATTATTATTATTATTACTATTATAAGTATTATTATTATCATTATTATTATTGCCTTTGCACAGCTTCTAACGCAAGAGATGTACCACAGTGTCAGCTGTTCACTACCAGTGAACTAAGGTAACACCTCTTATTTTCCGAGCACCTTCCGTAGTATTCGCGCGGTTCCAAGCAGTGCTGTTTTCTACAAGTGATCCACCCTCATTGCTGCCCCTATTTGTTCTACGTACTTTTCGAGATTTTGTTCACTGTTCCCAAGGCTCCGACAGTTATTGCTACTACTGCTACCTTTTTCATCGACCACAACTGCTTAACTTCCCAAGCTAACCAGTCGTATCTCTCAACTTTTCTTTCTTCCTTATCGCATAACTTGTCAACTGGGCATGCTGTATCTATGATCCAGCATAGTTTGTTTTCTTTCCCAATTAAGACTATGTCTGGCTTCCTGTTCTTCATTTCATGGTCGCACTGAATCCTAAAATCCCATAGGATTATATCATTTTCGATGATGCCTTCGGGTTTATGTTCGTACCAATTTTTTGCTTAGCCAAGTCCATACTTGTTGCAAAGTGTCCAATGGACGAGCCTTGCTATATTGTCATATCGTCTCTTATATTCCTTGTGGGCTAGTGGCATACATTGGCTGGTAATATGTCATACGGTTTCGCTATTTTGTCCACAAATTCTGCACTTGTCACTTTCTGATGAGTTGTCTATTCTGTATTTCATGTAGTTTGTTCTTAGTACTTGCTCTTGGGTAGTACTTTTTAGCGTCTCAGTTTCCGTTTTAAATCACTTTTAGTCATCCACAGCCATCTTATTTCTCAGTCTGTCTTATCTCCAACATCCCTTTGAAACTGAACTTGCATTCTTTTCTTTACCCGCCTATTTTCAGTTTCATTCTTTTTTAATTTTTTAATCTTTCATCCTACACAAGCCTGGCATTTTTACTTCTAATAATAGTGGTTCTGTGGCATTTTTCACATACTATGTAGTTTTCTTCTGCTCTAATGCTGTGTTCGCATCCAATAAGTGCCCTTCCCCTTATTTTTCTTGGTACATAGAGTCTGTCTGTGTCACGTTTTGGGTGAAGTGTCCCATATCTAGTAAGCAACTTCCTTGTCTTTCTGTCTATGTTTAATTCGTGTACTGTTCATGCGGTTACTCCTGCTCCATATCTAAGGAGTGAAACCACCCAGGAGTTGATAACTTCAGTCTTATTCTGTCCGTTTAATTTCGACTCGAGTATCAGTCCCAGTCAACTTCATTCTGATATCAGCATTGAAAGTATACACCGTCTAAACGGGGGAACTGACTTGTGATTCATATATACCTTAAATTTTGAGGTCATCCATGAATAACAATTGGTAGACATTTTGTTGGCGGCTTTTAAATACATGCCCAGCCTATGCTTTCCTCAGAATTAGTGTTAGTGGTATCATGCACAGTACAAAGATCAGTGGGGACAGGCAGTCTCCTTGGAGGATGCCTCTCCTGATTTCTATTGTCCCTAAACTTCTTCCATATGCTGTCAGGTCCGTCCTCCACTTCGCCATACTTTCTATATGCAATCGCTCAGCATTCAATGCAATACCGAGTAGGTACATACATTCCATAATTCAGGAATGTGGGATCATATCGTACGCCTTACGACAATCGATCCACGACAAGTTTAAGTTAGTTTTCCTTCTCTTGCAGTCTCTCAGTACAGTTTTGTCTATCAGCAGTTGATTTTTGGTACCTCTGCACTTACGCTTGCAACCCTTCTGCTCATGTGGCAGGACTCCATTTTTTTTTCTAAATGTCCGTACATTGACTCTGCGACTATTCCAGTCAATAATTTCCACGTAAGCAGAAAACAGGATAACGGCCTGTAATTGCCTTTTCGATGTTTTCAAGCACAGCACTGCCTTACCCAATGTCAACCACTCTGGTGTTACTTGCTCGGCATTTAACAAGGTATTCAGTTGCGCAGCTATTCGTGCATGACATTCACCAAATCTTTTGATCCAGTAGCCTTGAACTACATCTGCCTCCGGGGCTTTCCAGTTTTTTTTTGCTGATTTCCTTCACTTCCTTAACTGAAATGACTATTTCTGCCTGTTTTGGAAAGACTACTGTTTATTTCAGTTCTTACAGCCATTTAACATCCTTTTTGTGCTCCTTGTCTTTACTCCAGATGTCACTCCAAAACCTTTGACTTTCAATGTTAACTGGTATCCTCCATTTATTCCTTTACAGAATCTCTTCTGATCTACTCTGAATAACCTAATCTGGTGGTAACCCTTCGTTCTTTGATCGTATGTTACTATCTTTGCTTTCTTTGCAATGAGACGCTGTTTCAGTTCCTCCATTAAAACATTCAGGCCTTTTCTTTCAATATTATACTTTCTGTTCAGTGCCCTGTATTTTTGTTCGCTTTAAAGCGCCCCCTTTTCTCTTCGGTCTAACACAGAAATCTCCTTAGAGAACATATGTAATTATTATTATTATTATTATATTATTATTATTATTATATTATTATTATTATTATTATCATCATCATGTTTTTTCCTTCTTTCTTCAAATTTTCTTCCGTGTCTCGCCGAGTGTTTTCCATACACTTAGGGCAGAGAAGGGCATTGTATGCATTTCCAGATTACACGCGCAAATTCAAAGATAAAATATTTATTTAAAAATTCATAAATAAATAAATTCATGGATTGGATGTTATTTTCACAGCGATAGTGCTCTTCTCAGTACATGAGCCGTTCCAGTTAATATGATTTGTTGCACTTCCTGCAGGGATGGTAAGCCTGGAATCATTTTCAAATAGGTTTCAGTACCTTTTTTTATCATTCCTAGAGATCCCACAATCACTGGTTCTGTAGTCGCCTTGAGATGCCACATTTTTTCAATTTCTATTAGCAGGTCTTTATATTTACTAATCTTGTCAAATTCTTTCGCCGCTATATTGTGATCACAGGGAATACTCATGTCAATTAATAAACACGTCCTTTTTGTCTGATCTTTTATAATAATATCCGGTTTATTAGCTTTTATAGTCCTGTCGGTCTGCACGGGGAAGTCCCATATAATCGACACATTTTCTCCCTCAGTCACATCTTCAGGATGATGTTTAGACCATTTGTCAGCGGTTTTGATTTTTTAATGCTGACATATTGTCCAATGTAAATAATGGCCGACTCTGTCATGTCTTGCTTTATATTCTACAGGCGCTAAAACTCTACACCCTGAGATTAGGTGGTCTATTGTTTCAGTCTCATTGTTACAGAATCGGCATCTTGGGTCAGCTCCATTTTTTTATCACGTTGGCTTGGTAGTTCCGGGTTAATAAGCTTTGGTCTTGAGCAGCTAATATGAAACCTTCACTCTCTGGTTTTAGCCCTGAGCTTCGTAACAATTGGTGTGTGTCTTTCTGGTCGACATCAGCTTGTTTGCTACGGGCCGCATACTTGCCATCGAGAGGTTTGTGTTACCATCTGCTAGCTAAATTTTCATGTGCTTTTGTCTTTGCAATTAATTTTATTTCTTTGCAGCAGCAGTTGGCGCATTTCCTTCAGCCTGATCAATCTGGTGGGTATCTAAGAGATCAGCAGCGAATTTTTTGCTCTCTTTGAGAATAGAGTGAAGTGTTTTAGGTCTTTCATGTTTTTCAACAAGTTTTAGCATCCAATCGTTGGTTGCTTCAAGGTATTTGGCCAGTCCGATTGTGGTGGTTTTGTATGTAAGTTCAAGCTGGATCAAACCCCGACCTTCCTGAGCTCTGGGAAGGTAAAGGCGATCCACGTCTGCCTTTGGTTGGTGCATCTTATTACAAGTCAGTAGCTTGCGGATTTTTCTGTCAATTTTCATTATTTCACTGGTATCTTAGTTACGCACATTGAAGCTATAAAGAACAACTGGTACTGCTAAGGAGTTTATGGCTAAAACCTTATTATATGCATTCAGCTCAGACTTCAGGACTGCTCGAACTCTTCTATAACATTCTTTCCTAACCTTCTCTTTCATGCTTGCATGCTGGATACCAGAGCCTTCATTTATTCCTAGGTATTTATACGTCTGTTCCTGCTCAAGTTCCTTTATTACTATTTCGACATATAATTCAATTGAACTAGACTTTACCAATTTCCCTTTCTTAAAAGTGGCTTTGGCACACTTTTCAAAGCCAAACTCCATCCCGATATCATCACTGAATCCTTTCACATTATGTAATAATCCTTCAAGCTCTTCATCATCTTTGCCATATAGCTTTAAATCATCCATATAAAATAGATGTCAATTTTGTAGCCATATCCTGTTCTATTCAGTTCACTTGAGAGTGGTATTAGTGCTATACAGAAAATTAGTGGTGAAAGTGAGTCACATTGGAAAATTCCACAGTTTATGCTAATGTTGTTTGAGTGCAATACTCCATTAGAATGATATAATTGGAGCTTCGTGTTCCATAGTGAAATATTATACTTTAAAAAATCTGAAATCACAGGAGAAATTTTGAAAATGTCCAGCGATTTCAGAATCCACGAATGTGGTATGCTGTCAAAGGCTTTTTTATAATCAATCCATGAAGAGCTGAGATTTCTGCGCTTGTTATGGCAGTTCTCAAGGATCATGCGATTAATTAGGAGCTGACCTTTGCATCCGTATGAGCCTCGTCTGCATCCTTTTTGTTCAGTGGGAAAGATGTTATTCTTTTCCATAAACGTATATGTTTTCTCTACTAGAATAGATGTCAAAATCTTATAGGTAGTAGATAAACATGTTATAGGCCGGTAGTTTTTTGGGTCTTTCGTTTTGTTACTTTTGGGGAGGAGGTAAGTAATATCATTTGCCATCCAATGTGGTGTTTTTTCGGGGTCTTTCATTATACTATTAAATAGTATTACTAACATTTTGTGTGCGGACGAGAGTGATGAGAGCCAGACATTTGGTACTCTATCAATACCAGGGGATTTCCACTTATGAGCCTTCGTTAGTGCCCTCTTAGGTCGGCGATGAGATGTCTTTCCATACCTGTTCTTGTAGATTTTGTAGGCATCTTGGGTGCGTTTGATCCACTCTGCATTTTCATTGTATGGTTTCTCATCACTCCAGATCCCCTTCCAAAAGTTTTCAACTTCTTCCATTAAGGGTGGATTTTCAATGATTATTTTTTCTTTCCAAATTTCCTTGTAAAATGATTTGGCATTGGATTTGACATCTTATTTTGTTTGTAGAATTTGATTCTTTTCTCAAATCTGCGTATTCTCTGAGCTTTTGCTTGAACTTTTTGTTTAAGTGTTTCTTTCGCTGACATTAGTTCTTCTCTTATTATTATTGTTATTATTATTATTATTATTATTATTATTATATTATTATTATTATCATCATCATCATCATCATCATCATCATCATCATCATCATCATCATCATCATCATTATTGTTATTATTATTATTATTATTATTATTATTATTATTAATTTTATTATTATTATTATTATTATTATTATTATTATTATTATTATTATTATTATTATTATTATTTTAGCGGCATGCTGGTATAATCTTTACAGTGTCGTACAGATTGCGTAGCAGCGTTTCTAACGACTGTTTTGTGTTCTGAGTGCAAATAGCGCCAACATCGACTTTCACCACTTTGCGGGGTCTTAAACTAGTTACAAAGCAAGTAATTGCCTTCTTCCTGCCCACAAATTTAAGATCTTATGCCTATATTAGAAAGGAAAGGTACAAACGGCCAAACTCGTAAGTATGCTAAACGAAGTACTTTGTGGTACTTCTTCCGGCTCTGCGTTCTGAGTTGAAATACTGACGAAGCCAAAATAGATTGTCATCTGTTCGACATCTACGAAATCGATGATTCCCTTTGCTAGCCTCGTCCTTAAATTTAATGCAATTATTAACGTTATTTTATGAAAAAAGGTGACGAACTGGCAGAGTCGTTAGCAGGATTGACTAAATGCTTAGCTGCATTTTGTCAGTCTTTACTTTCTGAGTTCAAATGCCACATGGGGCAACTTTGCCTTTCATTCATCCTTTCAGGGTAGATAAATTAAGTACCAGAATTTAAAAACATTAACATTGTGCCAGAATTTAAAAACATTAACATTATTATAAGATCTGTGGATTTAGACACCGGTTTCTCTTTTCTTTTTTTCACTTTGAATCTAATGAGATGAAATTAGTTTATTACTCGGGTTGATCTCCCGAACTGACACCAGCCTGTCAAAATTGCTGGATTCCCATCGAAATCACAAACCATTATCATTATTTTCACATCATTTTCTACTGTACACGATCATGTTTCTTGGTCTAATAGTTTATGAATTAACTAGTATAAAGTTGTTATCAACGTCTGACTGAGAGACGGCTTTCACAGACTACCACTGTTTCTATAAAACTTCGATTGTATATAGTAACTGACAGCGTTATATCTGCAAGTTGTTTATTTCTGTATATGGCTATTTCTTGAGCTTAATTTTAAATTAATTTAGATATTATTAGAGTTGGCTTTAATTATTATAATTATTAGATCTGCTGCTTTAAAAAAAAATTCTTTTACAAGCAAAGCGGCCATAACATAATTATCAATACTAATGAACCTATTCGTGGTCTTGTGGTGCCAAAGTCTAGTCTTTACCAGTTTAAATATAAACACCAAGTTTTTGGTGTTATTTTCTTTTTGTATTCTCCTGACTTCTTACGAAGTTATTTCACTTCTGCATGTTTGAAAGAGACATTTTTGAATAAGAAGGAAACATTAAATGCATATATATATATATATATATATATATATATATATATATATATATATATAATATATATATATATGCCACTGTGATGAATTCGAGACTCGGACTGACGTCAAGCAGTTCCTGCGCCGCTTCAAACTTCACGCATTCTTCCACGCGTCCCCGCAGCGTCAAAACAATCAGGATTGCCTTTTAGAGCTGGGGCGCCGGCCATCCATCTGGACACCGCCCCCAGGCCTATTCAGTAGCCTAGATTTGTTCGTGAATGACTGCAACGCGCTGGTCCACCGGTTCAACTTTAAACAAAGACCCCTCCGAGACAACCTCCCTCGGGCTGAATCGATTGCCCTTCGCCACCTCCGCCGCCGCAATGACATTGTCATCAAACCGGCGGATAAAGGCGGAGCAGTGGTGGTGTGACGCGCGGACATATACAGAGAGGAAGCGCTCAGCTAGCTTCAAAATCCTCTTTTCTATCGCCTCCTCCCCTCCGATCCCACCTCTTCCTACCAACAGCGAGTGTCCTCCACCATCCACGACCTCATCTCCTCTTATGCTCTCCCCCCCCACCGCCACCAACCTCATCGTCCGCACACCCCGCACCTCCACCATCTATTTCCTTCCCAAAATCCATAAACCCCAAAACCCTGGTCGTTCCATCGTGTCCGCATGTAATTGCCCCTCTGAACACATATCCCTATACCTCGACAGCATCCTGTCCCCCTTAGTCGCAGTCCTCCCATCTCACATACACGACACCAACCACGCCATCCGTCTCTTCAATTCCTTTTCCTTCCCTTCCAGCCCCTCTCACCTCCTCTTCACCCTTGACGTAAAATCTCTGTATACGGTCATTCCCCATAACGACGGTCTCCTAGCCCTCCAACACTTCCCCGAACGTCGTCCCGACCCGACCCCAGCATACCACCCTTCTCCGCCTGGCTGAGCTCGTCCTCACCCTCAACTGTTTCACGTTCGCCGGGAAAACGTACCAACAAGTGTCCGGGGTCGCGATGGGAACGAGAATGGGGCCTAATTTCGCCAATCTCTTTCTTGGCTACATTGAGGCCCAAGTATTCTCCCAATTCTCCGGACCGACCCCTGAACTATACGGTCGCTATATAGACGACTGCATAAGCGTCACCTCCCTTTCCCGCGAACTTCTCAGCCAATTCATCTCTTTCCTCACCAACTTCCACCCCTCTCTACAATTCACTTCTACCATCTCCAACACCTCTGTCAACTTCCTCGATATCTCTCTCAGCATCGACCACCCCTCCCACTCTCTCACCACCTCCGCCTTCTTTAAACCCACGGATTCCCACCATTATCTCAACTTCTCCTCCTCCCACCCCTTCCACACCAAACGGGCCATCCCATACTTCCAGTTCCTCCGCCTCCGACGTTTGTGCAGCCGCGACCAGGATTTCGAGACCCAATCTCAATACCTGGCCCGCCTGTTCAGGCACCGAGGATACCCACCTACACTAATCTCAATTGCCCTCGCCCGCGCCCGTCGCATCGACCGCACCACCGCCCTTTCTCCTTCCTCTCACCTACCCCCCAACCGCACCCCCTTTCCCCTCTACTCTACCCCTTCGTCGGAAGATACTACGTGCCTTCCGTCGCCTCCAGCTCGATCCCACGACCCG
This sequence comes from Octopus sinensis, assembly GCF_006345805.1. NCBI lineage: Eukaryota > Metazoa > Mollusca > Cephalopoda > Octopoda > Octopodidae > Octopus > Octopus sinensis. The sequence continues at coordinate 45,668,889 of NC_043012.1, forward strand.
CCCCATTTTCCCCAACCCACCTCTGTCCTCCTTCAAACGAGCTCGGAATCTACGCGACCTCCTGGTCCATAGCACTCTCCCTTCTTCCCCCTCAGCCCCACAAGGATCTTTCCCGTGCTCTAGATCCCGCTGTAACACCTGCCCCTTCATCACCAACACCACTGCTGTCACCGGCTCCAACCAGCGAACTGTACGTATCAGACATTCTTTTACGTGCACTTCGTCTGGCCTCATATACTGTATTAAATGCGGAATGCTGTATATAGGACAGACGTGACGCCGTTTGTCTGACCGATTCGCCGAACATCTGAGGGATGTTCGTCTACGGTCCCTTTCTCCCGTCGCACGTCACTTCTGCTCGGCCAACCATTCCCCCGTTGACATCTCAGTGTTTGGCCTCGCCCCACACAACGGTCATCCGCATTCCAGGCTCCACTTGGAGCAACGCTTCATCTTCACTTACAAACCATTACCCCGCACGGACTCAACACAGCCCCCTCCTCTTAGTCTGCGCTCCACCTCTCTCCCCCCTCTTTTTTTCGAACACCCCCACATACCAACTTCCAACACACCTAAATACATACATACATACATACATACATACACACACAAACAAACAAACATACACATACAGACATTCATACATACATACACACATACGTACACACATGTGGTGTTGTGTGCGTGCGCGCGTGTGTGTGTTGCGTGTGTATACATACACATACATGCTTGCATGCACGCGCGCACACATACTTACCTACATACATACACGCCCACACACTTACACACATACATAGATACACACATGCACACACACATACATACCTGCACACATACACACATACACACACACATACATACATACACAAGACATACATACGTACAGACATACACCCATACACTCACACATACATACATACACACATACATACACACACATACACACGCACACGCATACATACACACACACTCGCATACATACATACGCACCCACATACACACGCACACGCATACATACACACACACACACGCATACATACATACATTACGCCCATACCTACAAACATACACACATACACACACACATACATACATACACAAGACATACATACATACAGGCATACATCCATACACTCACACATACATACATACACACATACACACACACATACGCATATACACACGCACATACACACGCACACGCATGCATACACACGCATACGCACGCATACATACATTACGCCCACACAACTCTGAGGACACCCCCACGCACACACGCATACATTCACACACATACACACATACGTACACACACATACATACATACATTCATACTTTCATTCGTACATACCACATACATACACACACAAACATACACACACACATACATAAATACACACATACATATATACACACACGCACGCATACATACACACACACATACACACATACATACACACACATATACGCACATACACATATACATACACACATACATACACACACATGCATACACACACATACGCACATGCATGCATACATACATACACACACACACTTACACACATACACACATACATACATACACACAACATATACCTCCACGCGCACGCACACATACACATACGTACACACATATAAGCACAGACACACAGACATTCGCACACTCGCACGCAATCATACATACGTATATATACACACACACGCACGTACAAGCACACACGCACACATACACTAAGTCTAAGCGCAGTTACTCGCCATCCTCTGACTTGCTAGGGTACCCCCACACACTCCTTAATTCCCTACTGCTTGCTACCAGCCATCATCCACCATTCCGCCACTGCTGCTAGTAGCATCGTCCACCATACACACACATACACACACACCCTTGTCATCTCGCACACCTCTTTAACCATTCATTCTCTGACCCGCTCTTTTGTTTTTAAAAAACACTTTTCCTTCCTTTTGACCACTTCCGTCCTTTTAGTATGCGATCTCGTGTAGACTACCTGCAATTTTTTTTTCTCTGTCCTTCCCATCTCGGGATGTTTCTTTCTCCTATGTTTCCGACGAAGAGTTCCGCTCGAAACGTCAAACCCTCCTTCTTCCCTTCTTTCCTGAGCGCCCAATAATACTTTATTTGTTCCACATCCTTGCGTTGTTGTTTTTTGTTTTCTTGTTTGGATTAACGTTATATATATATATATATATATATGTAGGGAGAATTCAAGAGACAAAGACAAAGGCAGGTGGTGTAGAAAATAAACAGATGTATTAGTATAACACTCAGGAATTGAAAAAGTCTTTTGCGTTTCGACCCTACGCTCTTCCACAGAAAGGAACACAGAAAGAAACAAGGAGAGAAAAAATGTGTGTAGTGGCTACCGATCTATCATGCCCAAACATATCTGTATATATGTTATGTATAAATAAATATATATAAAACGCGCGCAAGCATACACACACACATTATTGCTCACAGTCAAGAGGTTAACATAAACAAACCAACGTACTCTATGCAAGAATATCATAAGCATGAGAATTATAGTTCGAAATGTAGAAAACTCGGTAGAGTTGATAAAAAATATACATAGAATCAGATATATCTAAGCACATTCGTATACCAAAGCAAGTATACATACTTTTGTAATACTTTTCAAACATTGGTATAACGATCGCAACCTACCGAGTTAAATAAAGAAGCACGCTGGAGACGGTTGTGGCCTCCCACTCTCTTTCTCTAAACATATACACATCTAATCCGCTGCTAGAAAATTAGAGGCTCTACTGATGTGATGAAGAAATAAAAGGAGACGTTATTGCCCGGGGTGAATCAATCACTAGTGAGACACTTTATCCGAGAAAACCAATTAAATGACCGGCTGGAATACTTCCCCAGAGTTTTGCTAAAGTAATTTCCAATCAGTCATAATTGCTGCCAGGCGTCTCCGGTGATTTCTGATGTCTCAAAGACAATGATTCATGTGAAAGCGACAGAAACAAGATAAAAAATATATATACGTATATATATATATATATATACATATATACACACATATATGTGTGTGTGCGTGTGTATGTATGTATATGTATATGAGAAAATTAGAGAAAAATATCACCAAAAAAACCCAGAATGAAATTGAAAATAAGATATATTTTTTCAAAGTTTCATATTTGATATAATAATACACTTACCAGTACATTTAGCTGCTGCTGCTGCTACTGTTGCTACTACTACTACTACTACTACTACTACTACTACTACTACTACTACTACAACTACTACTACTACTACTACTACTACTACTGCTGCTGCTGTTGCTGCTACTACTACTACTACTACTACTACTACTACCACCGCCATCGCCGTTACATATTTTGATAAAATAGTAATTTTAAATATTACTATACAACGAAATTACTATATAATACTACACTACACACATATCCCTATACAATACTATACAACTGAGTCGGTGAGCTGGCAGAATCGTTTGTACACTGAACAAAATGCTTACCGGTTTTTTTGTCGCTCTTTATGCTTTGAGTTCAAATTTCGCCAAAGTCGACTTAGCGACAAAATAAGTACCAGTTTAACATTGGGCTCGCTGTAAATGACTTCGTTGTAACCCACTCAGATGAAAGTTTTGACCTCCTGTAAAATTTGAATCCAGTATCAGTATACAAGGATGGATGCTGCATATCGTGGATCGACTATCGCTAAACACCAGCTCGCTCTACTACATATCATACCTTATACGCTAAATATACAAGATTGTAAATGACAAACTTGTCGTGTCCCACTTTGAGCGAAACGACAAATTTAACATTTGTTTATAAAGATATTTTTATCGATATTTTTCACGAAACCTGTATAAATTCGATGTAAATTCCATGCAGTACCCCACTCTCCTGCACACACTGACACATACATAACATATATCAATGGACGTACGTATGCAAGTATGTGTGTGTGTGTATGTTTGTGGGTATGCGTGTGTTTATGTGTGTATGTACGCAGCAGTAGCGCTAAGCGTTAATCTCTCGCCACTTCTTAGCGTTTCCTTTTTCAGTATCGGATGCTAAAGAGGAGATAATTACTACGAAATACATGCATCTATCAGTCTGGTTAGAGGCTGTTTCGAACGGACCGGGTGTGTTTGCACAGTTTTCTACAGCGACAAATTTTCTCCGTGAAAAAATACAGCCAATGGCTTTCTTACGTGTTTGAATATGCCCTGAACATTTGAACTAGTAACAAGACTTTATTTATACACACTACTGATCAGCACCTCTACTGCGTATTTTTTTTGTAGCAGGCCAACTATTAACACAGGGTTAGGGATAGGGATGGTTAGCATGGAAGAAATATCATAAAGGATATCCATCCCTTCCATTTTACGTTGTCTGATGCCGAAGTAGGTACAGCCACTCCGAAATGCATGCATACATATATACACTAAACAAGAAATTGCCGTAAATATATCCATAGCTTTGTGTAATGAATCAATACTGAAATGTCATGCTCATAAATATAAAGATGTATTTTTTAACATACATCGATTATCGTTTAAAATATAATGGAGAGCAGACGCTTTAAATACGATGGAGGGACGTACCTAGATTATTTTTGTCATCATTATTATTGGAAAGCATCGGACTGGACCCTTTGCGCTTACATTCTGTCGAACATTTTCCTGAAGAAAAAATTACAGCAATAAGAATAAAAAAATAATACAGAATTGCGGTTGATTGTATGTTCTCTGCCTAACTGATTAATTTTTATTTACATACTCACTAACACATACGCTCGCTGACACACTCAAACACACACATACACATACACTCACAGTCACACGCTAATTAACACGATTTTGTGTCTGAGTATCTGTGTGAGTGAATGTGTGTATATAAATATGTATGCATATATATATAAATATAAACACACACATATATAAGCATCCATACGTGCATGAATGCATACACCCCCGCGTCCATCCCCACACATATTATATATATATATATATATATATATATATATATATACATACATACATACATACATTTATATATAGTCAATACAAACAAGAACAAGAAAGAAAAAAAACAGCAATGTGAGGGCATGGAACGAGTACTGAGTTATTTATTGTATGCTCGGTAAAGGAAAGAAAAGAAAGAGGATTTCACGTTTCGAGCGGTGCTCTTTATCAGAAATATGCAAGAAGTCCAAAGAAGGGAAGGCGGAGAAAGAAAATTGCCAACGATATAAACGCGGTTACATAATGAAATGACCGGAAGGGAATGGGTGAAGAAAAGTTTTTTCTACGACAGGAAAGTGCAAGAGAAGGAGGTATGAGTGTGTATTTGTGAGTATGTGTATGCGCGCAGGTCTGTGTGTGTGTGTGTGTGTGTAGTTGTGGCTGTTTATGTATGTGTTTGGTTGGACTTAACTTTATGTGGGAATTAAGGCTACCATTGGTTTCATATTAGAAAAAAGGAGAAAAATATCCTTGTGTCTTAACAATTTTTCAAGCCGAAACGTTGGCGAACACCTTTATCCATGTGATGGGCTTGGTAAATTGTTAATACACTAGGATATTTTCCTGCTTTTCTTAGCATGAAACCAATAGTAGCCTTAATTCACGCCCACTAATACGGTGTTGAGCACTCATTTTCATCGTCCGACATTTACGTGTATATATATATATATATCGTTGCTATTATGTTAAACTATCGTATGTCTAAATTTGGCCAGATGCGCTTTTTTTCAGTTTTTATTTTGCTTGCTATAGCCGGATCTTTTAGTGAAACTATCGTATCTCCAGCTGCTTCCGATGCCAAGATATCAAAAATCGTCAAACGGTTTTGTTATAGAATGGTGAAATTATTTTTCATCTTCTGAAAAAAAAAAGCAACGTTATTGATTTACGACACTTTTGCATATTAGCAACGATATATATATATATATATATATATATAATATATATATATATATATATATATATATATATATTATATATATATATATATCTTTGTTGCCATTAAGACACGTGGTTAGGCAGGTTTTATAATGTGCTTTGTACTTTTAGTCTCCAAGCAATGTCAGACTCTGAGCACATAGTTATGTTCTATTTGGAACTCAGAACGTTGGTACACGACAAACCACGAGAGGAAATGTGAAGGATGAGGCAAAAAGTATAATGCGAAGAAAAAAGGGAATGAAAACAGAAAAAGAAAGGATAGAAAATTAGAGTTACATCACATTTGACTGTGGAAGTCATAGTGAAACTAGTTGTAGAATAATTCAAAGTAGAGGGATTCAGAATCTGCGAGACAGCTGCTCATTACTAAAAGCTTGCTTACTTAACCGGGCGTGTATGATAAAGTTTCTCGTAATTATATCGGTTTATGCGACGTTAATTTTAAAAGACGTTATGCGAGCCCTAAGTCTTCAGTCCAGCACATCGACAATCCCACCCCACCGTCCAACTGAGCTGATCACGTCTGGGGTAGGACAAACTACATATTACATACAACGAAGTGGAGAATCGTGAAGAGATCCATTCTGACTTTTACAGTCAAAGAGAACGTAACTCCAATTTTTATTTCTTTCCTTTCTTCTCCGTTTTCATTCACCCTATGATTTCTCATTCCACTTTTCGTTTTTTCTTGTGGTTTGTTATGTACTAGTTTCTTGATTTTCAACTACAGTACAAATGCATTACTTAAAGACACACGGTATCCTCGGTAGCTCTTTCTTTCTTTCTTTCTTTCTTTCTTTCTTTCTTTCTTTCTTTAATACAATGTAAATTAACTGATATTTACCCTCCCACTGCATGGATTACTTTTCTGGTTGACCTTAACATAACCGAACAGTAAACTACACGCGGCACACATACATACACACACTCACATACATATATTATATAAAAGTTTTAAATGTTTCTTTTAAAAGACAAAAGCATGCAACATATAAAAATTAATAATTACAGCTCGTTGGTTCATAAAATTACGTAGTACGTTAATCTTTCAGGATTAAAAAGTGCCATCGACTTGTCTCAATGATTTTATAACTTTAATTGTGTAGACTCCGAAAAATATATTAACATATATAGATTGCTTATTTGCTGATGACAACGGTGATGACATGACAGATACGAATTGGATGAAATTCATGTATGTATATACATACATACATACATACATACATACATACATATAAACAATTTATATAAAACAATTTGCTTTAAATCTATGAATGGCATATGTACAGTAAAAATACTGAATAGTAATGTTTACATGCCTACATAATGTGGCAGTCCGATAAAGGGCGATGTTACTGTTGTTTTAGCCCCGAGAAAATACCTTTTCGAACTAGTTATCGACACACACTTTGATTCTGTATCGCAATTTTCAAGGGAGATCATCGCTTCCATCTCTAGCCTTACGTGATACACACAGACCTTTCTGTGTGGTTACTTGTGCTCAGTTAGTGACGAAAGCTCTTTTTACTCGCAAATGCTATATATTCTATAAGCGATCTCGTATAAACATTACTCCTCATTATAAACAGTACTCTTCGGTACTGTTTCTAAATGACAGAATTTTAGGTAATTCAGAGTATTAACAAACATCAATAATATGTACGAGAATTAGAGAATATTTAATTTCTAAATCTATAAATAATTGTAGAAGGTATAATATGCATAGTGAAATTAACGATATTGATATTCATTCGGAACAAGGTTTAGACTCTATAATTGATCAAAATGCTGATAATATAGTTCGTATTTTACTTTGTATTAATATTAATAATAAATATTATTATTATAATCCAAGCTTAACACCTATTTTACACAGGTGCTAGTAGAAATTCTTATAACTGTTGTGCGAGAGTACAACGTCCCTTGGTGAGAATTGACTGGATCACTACATATAGAGAGTAACGGCCTGAGTAAGTGAGGTAGTTCGTGCTATTTCCACAGTTTGTTGATAATTCAAAGTCGCTTCTGTCGAACATGAGCGTTACTGTAACTTTATTCTGTTCAAAACGTCGAGTGAGATTTGTTTCCAAGAGACCGTGAAACTGCTTTCAAAATTTTTTTTTTTTTGATTGAAGTTCATTATTCAATACCAGAATGGAGTGTTGGAACTTTAAAAAGAAAATAAGGAAGGTGACTTTATCACCTATGCCGGAGACGTCAACCGCTTGTGCAAATATTTCAAGCTCCAAGATCTCACTCAGAATATGTTTAAATTAGTTATCTATTTGTAAGGTCTTATAGCAGCTGAAGATAGAAAAATTCGGGCGAGGATTCTCTCGAAAATGAAGCAAGCGAACCACGATTTATCTCTATAGAACATCGCAGTAAATTGTCGGACTATGGTAAATTTTAAACATGATGTGAAAAAAATTCAAGATCAAGACTGTAAAAATTCAAATTTGTGGTCTTGGGAGCATAATAAAAAAAGTGTCCGCCTCCATTCTGTGTTATGGTTGTGGAGGCCTACACTACAAAAAGGATTGCCCATTTAAAGGCAAAAATTGCTATATCTCTCAGAAGTTGGGACACAGGAGTTCTCATTGTAGAACAAGGTTACGATACTCAAACAGAAAAAAAGTTTTAAGGTGTTTTCAGTGGAGAGTGATTTCGACGGAAAACCAAGAAATTCGTGCATGTAAAAAGAAATTATGTGAATGCCAGATTACGTAAAAAAGCGAAAATAGCGCAAGGTGAAACGGACGATAAATTACATATCATGAGCAAAACATGTATCGACGTCCCATTTCAAAGAGAGACATGTAGAATTATTCTTTGTGGATAACACAAACAATTTGTTTGGCACAGATTGGTTAGAACTATTCGATTTATGGCACCTCCCCATAAATCTTTACTGCAATAATATAAATAGTTATCCCGCTTAAAACAAGTCTTCGGCAAAAAAGTTGAAAAGAAAACTGTTCCTCCAAGTTATATAAAAGTATTTAGGTCTATGAAGAATGACGGAAGCCTATATCTAAATAACTGAAAACGCTGTACCTGTATTTAAAACAAACAAAAATTACCGTTCGCGGAAATTGAAACTGTAAATAAATAATTGAACAGACTCGGAAAGAGTGGAGTCAAAAAAAAGGTGGATTACTGGAAGTGGGTGGCACCCAGAATTGAACGACTATTTAAAAACACGCCACCATGCACTCTCGACTGTTGATGACTTTTCAAAGTTAAATGGAAAAACTTACTTCCAAATTAGATCTGTCTGAAGCCTATTTACAGATAAAATAAATGAAAAATACTGAAAGTATTTGACAATAAATACGCAGAGAGTATTGTACAGACATACCCGATTAACTTTTGGATAAAATGTTGTATCAGCAATATTCTAGCAAATCATGGTATTATGTTATTCGATTGTGAATTTGCCATCTCGTGCTTGGACGATAATTTAGTCAGGAGTAATTCTCACGAACTGCATACAGAACACAAAAGCTGTGTTTAAGAAAATTAAACTTTTCAGGTTCACATTGAGTGAAGAAATATGCTAATCCTCTCTCATCCAAATTGAGTACTTTGGGCAAGTGGTAGATGTCCTGACCCATGGAGGGAAGACGCAATAACGAATATGCCTGTGCCGACAAACATTCCAACTATTTCTTTGACTGGCAAACTACTACCAAAACCACATTCCTAATATCCACAAGCGATCAAATGAACGAGTTACTAACAAAGGAGTAACACTTTTGGAGAAATAACAAAACTTCTAATCTCAGATTTTTCGTTAGCACATTACGATCCCGAAGCCGGCATCATTGTAGCGTCTGATGCTTCTGAGCATAGATTCGGAGCAGTTCTACTTCATACATACGAAGACGGAAGTACAAAACCAGTGGTTCAAGTTCTGCGCTCGCTAATAGCGGCAGAGAAGAGATATAGTCAAATTGAAAAGGAGGCCCTGGCAATTATTTTTGCAGTTAAAAAATTTCACAGGTTTCTGCATGACAGAAATTTTTATTGCAAACAGACCATAAACCTCTGCTGCCGATTTATGGGTCTTATAAAGGGTTACCGACTCGTACTATGAACCGCCTGCAACGTTGGAGTGTAATATAAGTAAACCATAATTTCAAAGTGCAATCCATTTCATTGAAAAAAGCTGGTTATGCAGACAGCATTTCGAGATTAGTTCCAAAAACATGGAACCACAGAAGAGACCATAGAAGTTACAGCCACACTTCAGGCAGAAAGTGCGATTGAAAGTGTTATGACGAACGTTATCCAAGAACTGCCAGTGACGGCACGAGATATAAGAATGAAAGCTGTAGGTGATGAGTTAACTACGAAAAAAATAAGCTTTAAAATAATAAGCAGAATAAAAATTCAGATGCCAGTAGTTTTTTTAATTTGCGACGAGTGTATTGCAACAATTTCTCAGCAGACATCCGGGAGTGGCAAGGATGAAGACTCTGAGTAGGTGTTATGTCTATTTGCCGTCTATGGACTGAGATATCGAAAATTTGGTGAGAACGTACCGAGGTTGCGCGCTTACGGCGAATGCCACACCGGTAAAATATCAATCGTGACCAGAGACGGAGAACCCCTGGTCTAGGTTACACATTGACTATGCCGGACCGGTAAACGGCGCTTGCAATCTATTCATAGTAGATAGCTGTGCTAAGCGACAGGAGGTTCGCAGGTGCTATAGAGCAATCTTTTTGACAACTATGAAGTTTTTATACGAATTATTTGCGCGATACGGTGTCCCTGACTCGCTAGTTTAAGACAACAGAACACAATTCTCTGGGTATGAATTCAAGAACGTCTGTAAAAGGCATGTGAGAAAGCATATTTCCACTCCAGCTCTCCACTTGAGGTCAAACGGGCAAATAGAGGGATTTGTGGAGATGTTTAAAAGAGAGTTAAAAAAAGCGAGGAATGAATTAAGTAACGACGAAGCACTGACAAATTTCTTCAGGATAAACAGAATGACCCCTAATCCAAGTACAAATTCAGAGGATTCTCCCGCAGAATTGACGTTCGCACGATGAATAAAATCCATCTTGGATATGCTATTACCAGAGAAAAAAATGACGTAAAAAATACGAAAGAGCCAAAGAAATCCGTCGACATAGATGATAAAGCGCATTATAAAAGCCATAGACACGGTAAAAAAGGCTGTGATGATGGCCTTGTTACAAGAAAAATTGAAAGTATGATGTATCTAATTAAAGGGACACACGATGAAGAAAAGAGACATATAAACCAACTAAGGAGGAGGGATACTCTAGATCAGGAAGAAATTCCCATGAACGTAATTTGTGAAATATCCGATGAAACGCTACAAAAAGAAATAATCCCGTAAAACAAGCATGAAAAAAGTAAGCAGGCCGAACACTTAAAAATAATGCTCAAACGAAAGAGATAGCGAAAACAATATATATATATATATATATAGAGAGAGAGAGAGAGAGAGTAAATGAGGTAGTTCATGCTAATTTTTTCTGGTCTATTTAATCATTTTTTGATCCCTGTCAGACGTGAGTCACAATGTTAATTAATTGTTGAAGGTCTCCCGTAAGAGTGAACCTAATTGTTGAATTGTTGAGTTGTTGCTGTTTTTTGCCTCCGAAATTATAATTGTTTTCTTCCCCATTTATGGGTGAAGTAGAGAAAAAGCAAAGGATGGAGTGTGAACCAGTTCCAGCTGGCAGCTCTGCTTCAGTCACCGGAAGAAGTTTAATTCCAGACGCACTAGAGGTTCGAGAAGTTAAAACTGAGCCAAAAAACCTGGAGAAATACAACAGGCTTATCGAGATGGAAGGAATCAGTTTGAAGATGACCCTGCCGGAAAATTTAACAGCTAGTGTAACAAAACGGACAGTAGTAGATAGAATGCTGTCCAGTTCAACGAAAACATAGAAATAACCAGAGTGGAAGCCATAGAAGGGTCTTTGAAAGGAAAAAAGGCTACCAACATTCTACACCAGAGGGAGAAGATACGGCACAGTGGAGGTAAGGTTCGCTAGCGAACAAGAAGCGATAAACTACTCCACTGTGGAGCTCAGAACACCAGAGTTGGTACTTCTGCCGTCTTATTGTGACAAAAGAGTGGCCAGGGTAAGGATTGGCAGAGTACCCCCGAAGATTGAGGAGGTGAGGCTGTTGGCAGCCATTATGTATTATATAGAGGAGGACGTAAAGTGTTGAAAGTAACGAGGACGAAAGAGGTAAGCTGATTACAAGACTTACACAAGATAGCGGAGGAGGTGATATTGCCGGAGGAAGTAAGATTGAGAGTAGTGGTGGAAGTAAAAAAGGAAAAAATGTAAGTAAATGTCTTAAATTCTAATAACTGTAATATAGATGTAAAAAGAAAAAAAAAGGGAAAAAATGATATTCAAAATGTTAGACTAAAACATTTAAATGATATGCTTGCGAGTGGGGAGCAAGCAGCCATTTCATCTTCATTATTATTGTTCAACCTTCATTCGTTCGTTCTGTGCTTTTTGTTTCCACTGTGGTGCTCTGTCTGTATTTGTACTGTCCCTTCTGTGTATATGCCTGAGTGCTTTAATACAGGAAATATTTCGTGGTAATTTTACAGTTTGTGTGTTGATAGTTCAAAGTTGGATTTGAAAGTTTACATTTAGAGTTAGCGTGTTGGAGTGCTAGTTCGGGAAAGACTGTTGTTACGTAACGTGTGGTTACTGTCGTTCGTTTCGATTATGTTGTTATCACATGTTTCAGTATATCAGTTTGTCCATGAGGATAAAACAATTTCCGAGGGCAATCTACAAGTGAACAAATCCCTGTGTAATTGTGTAAACAAAACTCGATGTCCTTTAGGAAATCAGTGTTTAAAAAAGAATATAATATATCAGTGTGAAATAATAACTAGATATCGTAAGTATTAGTATATTGGTTCTTTTCCAACTTGTTGGACATCTAGATTTTATAAGCATTCTACTTCCTTTAAATATAGACGGAAATGTAGTTCTACTAATCTTTGTGAATGCATTTAGAATTTAAAGGATAAGAATATTAAATATAATTTAAAGTGGTCCATTATTAGTTATGCAACATCGTATAATGTTGGTTATTCTACTTGTTATCTTTCCTCCGAAGAATTATATTTTATAATTAATTGGCAATTAATTTTATTGAATTTTAATAGATACCTACCCTTAAGATGTTTCCATAAATTTAGAAGACATTTGAATATTTAAATTATTAAATATAATAATCTTTTAATTAATCATTATATGGTAAGGTTAATTTCTTTTTAAGTGCTTAATATGATGAGTAAGTGATTATAGCGATTTAAAGTAACTAAGCTTCGATTAAGCATAACGTAGAACTTTTAATTATCCATCGCGATCATCATAAATTGTATATATTATTACATATAGTAATTTTTATTTATTATATAATAATCGTAATTCCTATAAAAATGTATTATAAAAAAATAAATAGGTATTTAATTATCTTTTGCATTATTTAAATTATTCAGTTATCTAGCGTAGTCAAGAATAATTGTATATTTTATTATTAATTATAATAATTTTTCAATTATTATATACTAAGGTTAATTCCTATGTAAGAGTTTATTAAAATGAATAATTAGATACTCGGTTGTCTTTTGTGACATTTTTATTTTTTGATTACCCAGGGAGATCCTCCGTGGTTGTATACATTGCTGAATATAATATTTCTTCAGTTATCATAAAATAAGATTAATTCCTATAGAGGGGTTTATATTAGATAAATAGGTAATTAATTATTGCGACCTGAAGTATATAAGTTTCTATCAAGCTTTACATACAATATTTTTCTGTAATTTTTATTCTTCAGCTATCTATTGAGCAATTTTCGTTCATTGAATATCCAGTGATGTCATCAATTTTAGGAGATAAATAGAATTGTTAAAAAGTATGGAATTAAAATGGTATTTTTAATACCTCTATATTTTTAGAATTGTTTAAATATTTTATTTTTATAAACTAAATTAGTTATTTAATGATGTCGCTCTTTGTTGAATGAATGAATGCTAAAGTTGTGTTGGCGCTTTTTAACAACTAACATTTTCTCAGATGTTCACTTAGAATTTCAGGAATTTGGATGGCATTAATAATGGTTTGTTGACAAATTCCCGCACATATCATCTTTGTTAACAATGTCATGTATATATGTCTACGCATATATACATATGCACAAAACGCCTATACGAGTGGGTTTCTCATATAAACCTAACTACACAGTATTCGGTGTTCTAACAGGGCAATCTGTGCTAAGTTGTATATAATATATACATTTTCGTACTAATACTGATTCCTTTGCTAGTAATTAATTGTTAATAAGCCTCCATGCTATTTGCGATATCAGCGCCTAAAAACATGGTGATATCATATATGTTATTGCAGTGACATTTGAATGGGATGCGATGATCTGTGGTCTCCACGGAAGAGGACCATTAGACCCTCTGGTCTAGGAGGCCTAATATTGCATATTCGGTGGTCTAACAAGGCATCCATGTTAAGTTGCATATGTATATGCACATACATACATACACACACACACACACACAAACATATATATATATATATTATATATATATATATATATATATATATATAATATATATATATATTATATATATATATATATATTTATATATTTATATTTATATATGCATACATTTTAAGTAATCTTAAAAAAAAAAAGTAAGAAAATACTCGTACGTTTATAAGGTTTATGGTATAAGGTCCATCGACTTCTCCATTAAAATAAAATAGTTTTTTATGGCCTATATTTCCATATGTTATAGCGAACGCCATATATGCACTTGAATCCATTCGCTTAAGAATGAATATACCTACCTATCTTCGCACATACTTATAAACATTCAAGTTTACTTATATGTATTATTGTGTGTGTGTATGTAGGTTTGTACATATATATATATATATATATATATATATACATTTGTGTGTGTGTACATATGCATGTGTGAGAGATTCTCTGTGTTTATGTGTGAGTAAAATGATTGGCATGAGAACACACAAATTTATCTTCCTTATTAGAAACTCCAATAATATAATCTCGTATTATATGTAGATATTGATAATTTGCGGATAACTTCCTTCCCAGTTGGTTCGTCTAATGAAGGATGTGCAATTAAGAATTTATAATTATGAAGACAAAATTCGGAGCGTGCACGTGCGTTGCAGTTAAACATGTGTTTAAGCCATTATAGCTAGATTCCTTGGTATTCCACCATTAAAAATATGCACGTAAATTAACTGCAGCTGTATAGTACATGCCGAATATCTGCACGGACAAACAGGATGCTGAAACAACGTGGCATTAATTGAAGACGTAATTAAATAACCTGATTTATATTGAAGAAGGAAAAATTATATATATATATGTAGGTAAATTTCTTTAGACGATGCATATGCACATATCTCTCTGCCTTTTCTTCCATTACCACTCTCTGCGTATGTATGCATATGCATATATGTGTACATATGTGTGTGCGTGCGTGTGTGTGTACGCCTTGAGTATTTCCGGCTAAGGCGGTTCGAAAATCATTAAATAAAGATTAGACACATTGACACTTTAGCATATATATTCACAAACTATTATAGTAAATTGGCAAACATGAGCACTATGTAGAAACCTAATGCTGTAAAATAAACTTGACTGATAGAGTGATATAGAGAAATCCTTCACGTACGCACACAATGCACGAACTTGACTATACATTCCCCCAGATATATATGTATGTGTACATATTTATAGAACTGCCTTGTCGGAAATACTCAATCGTGACCACTAATCAGTTATCCAAACACATAATTCACTTAGCACAATATATATATATATATATATATATAATATATATATATATATATATATACATACATATAAACAATAGATTAAATAGAGTGATCCAGTTGACAATTTAACAATTTATTTATATTATAATATAACATAATATACTCTGAATATAATATAATATAAGATAGCATAAAGAATTATCTAAAAATCGAAAGGAGCCAACAAGTTACTTTGACTTATATACCTTATATACATGATTTAATTTATAACCAATTCATAACCATGTACATGTGTCTCTTCAGGGTTTTGATTCAAAAGAAATTCTGTGTGAAAGGACGGCCACATTTCAAACCAATAGATTCAGATACCTATGTTTAGGAGCGTGTGCGTTGACGTTGCAACTGCATAACGTGTTCCATTAAAAAAATTTTAATGGACAAAATAATTAAATAGATAAGTAAATAGAATCTACAACAACCGAAATATATTTCTATATATCTCAGTGTATATTAATTCAAATTCGGTTTGGTCGAAGACAATCTTTAGCTATTTAATTAACATACAATATTATATAACTATATAAATGAATTAAGTGTCAGAGTCACACTTAATCTTGAAACGGTAATAAAACGTGTAAATAGATATTCTTTCTCTAAATGTGCCGGAAAAAAACAGCTTCCAGTATTATAGCTAGCGATTTATTTATTTGCAATATTTTCCATTTATTTATAATTACACAGAAAAATTATATAAATGATATTATAATATATATGCTGTAGGTTCATGGAGTAGCGATGATTAATATTAAGCTGCTTACAGTTATATTCAAAACGTTGGTGTGGCCTCAAATCTGGAAAGACCACTTTTGCGGAATCTATCTCCGGAAAGAAAAATTCCTTATGGACAACCTGCATAATAACACAACGCCATGGGTTATGAAAGATGCCATCGCACGATGTGTCAGCTGTTCTATGTTGCTACACTTCATCAGCTACCGGAATCAAATCCGCCTTTCATTGTCTTAATTTATTAATGGGTGAATAAATTTGTCAAGCTGCAATCACTTAAATAAAGGAGCACTAGACAGCAACAATTAGAATTAAAGATCTGTACAGCAACTGTAACACCATTTTGTACACAAACTTTGAAAGACCTTTTGCTACCTAAACCGTCTTCGGAGATAATTTTTTTCTCATAAACAATATGTAGGAAAGTATCCTCCTTGGGTATGAATGTGCCGACGGACAATAGGTCAAGTGTGTCTACATCAGTGCGCTATGAAGAATCGAGACACCATCTACCTGTGATGAAGTGTAACTAGCGAGAGACATATGTCCTATAATTCTATGACGTCATTCATAGCCAGGCGCTGTGTTTCACAAATAGATTTCTGTCTCGAGTTTTTGAAGCTTAAGTCTTTCCATCTTTTAGTGTATTCGAATGTGCTAAGTAATAACTACATAATTATGTTGTACATTTATGTTAAGAAATAAATAATAATTTTAAATAATGCCGGGGCGAGGGTACGTAAGAAGCTTACACGAAAGTCAATGAAAATAGTAATTTTATTTCTTGCATGCATCGAAAAATGTTCTTTCAAACTTTTTCAATATGTGTGCGCGTGTGTGCTACTTATTTTAAAGACATCACCAAGGGTAAACGAAGAATAACTATTTTGCAGGTGTTTACCCACACAAAAGTAAATATTTCACTTTACTAAACACACACACACGCACACGCACACACGAATACATATATAAATATGAATACATACATTTGCAAGGAAGAGAGAAAATAATATTAGCGATATTGCAAAATTCATTCTTACTATTTGCATAATTCTTACAACACACCATCGTTATGAAGAGCATAACTATCTCATCGAGAAGTTCTTTGGAAATATGATCTACAAAGTCGAGTTGCGCTCGTATATATTGTAAAGATGATAAAAAACAAATAGAGATAAAGCTAAAATAAAACATAAAAGTTATAATGTAAGATCAGGTGGTAGCTATTGGATAAATCAATATATATATATCGTATACAGCGGTATGGATAAGATGATAATATGCAAATGATAGTGTATAATGTTTTGAAGTACTAAGTAACATGAGACAGAGAAATCCAAACATTCCAAAGACCAAGCTATATATATATCCACATTTTACAAGAACAAGTTACGTAACAACATTCATCCATGCAAATAGAAACATATATACAGTTTATATATTATATATTATATAGACTGGATATTTGTGCCCTATATGTTTGTATATCGCTCTATGAATGGAATCACTGCTATTAATGTTTGTAATGTGTGTATAACAAAGTCCTCTGAAAAGTTGAAACACTCTAAGCGTAGTGCAAAGCTTTGTACTCATTAGTCTATATATAGTATGTATGTATGTATGCATGTATGTATGTATGTATTCTCATGTATGTATGTATGTATGTATATATCTGTCAGGTCATTTTCGAGTGCTACTGGTAACATGTAATCCAGTACAACCTGTTGCATGCTCGGGTCGTCGGCGACTAAACCGGCAACCCCCACCAAGCTTGCTTGGTGAGGAGGGTGTTTATTGGACAACCCGCGGGATGAAAAACAAAGCCTGTCAAAGGGCGGAGGAACTCTTGAGAGTCAACGGCCATCCAATAAATGTTTTAAGGCTGTATCATGCGCGGGGACATAGAAATAACCGGACTGAATACCCGAACGTTCGGTTAAACCATTGGGAGTGAAGGACTCCTAGCCTTTGTTAGGGCATCCTTCTAGGAGCAGGTAACTCAGGTAACTGGGATAACTCCGACATAAAACCTGCGGCTCACTGGTTACCGATGATGTTGACTTGTTCTTCTTTTCAGGTTATGGCTGCTGTTGCTTAGTGAGTGGGATTGACTCAGTGCACAGCCTTTCCTCACTTTAAAAAAATATTCTTGCACAGGCATTGCACGATAACAGCATTGATTAAGCTTCGTGCAATGGCCATACTCGATAACGAGGGGGCAGCCACCATATATATATATATATATGTATACACACACACACACA
>NC_043012.1:45692779-45725279 GCF_006345805.1 Octopus sinensis
AGCAACATCTGATAGCCTGGTCGGTCACGATGATCACGGTGATATATACATATAGATGTAGGTAAGTACATATATGTATATATGCATGTTTTATTTATTATTTTGTTATCATATATATGTGTATATATATATATATATATATATATATATATATTCTCCATAGTTTCTCGTTGCCTGTTTCCCTTTCACTAAACTTTTTTTATATCTTACTTTCCCCTATCCCCTCACACCACTCTCACTCCCCTCGCTATCTTATGTCATTCTATCACTCAGCCATTATTTCTTCCAAGGGAGGCTACTCCCTAATATTGATAGTTTTTCTAGAGTTACCTCCTTCAATGCTCAAACTTTAATCTATAATCTATGCATGGGATAAGGCCTAAACAAACACATCGATTTTTTGCACTTGCGACAATAATTTCGGAACAGAAATAGCGCAGTTCAATTTTCATTTGCCTAAGCTTTAAGTGACCTATTTTTGGTGGTTCTACAATTTGTTGGCTTGGAGGAGATGTGCCAGGAAGTTAAACACACAGACACACAAGTTGAGTTATATATATATATTTCTCCCTCTTCTTCTCTCTTTCCCTCTACTCTCTTTCCCTATTCTCCCCTAATCTCTTCTCCCTTCTCTCTTTCTCTCTGCTCCCTCACTCCCCTTCTCTCCCCTCTCCCCTCTCTCCTCCCTCCTCCCCTTCTCTCCCCTCTCCCCTCTCTCCTCCCTCCTCCCCTCCTACTCACCCCTACCCCACACCTATCCCCAACATACATCACCCCTATCCCATACCATCTCCCACATACCTCACCTCTAACCCCACCCTCTACCTAACCACAACCCCCACTCTACCCCAACCCACACCCCACCTGTGCTTTCCACACTCTCGCCTCCCACACCTCCCCACATCACACCACACTACACTACACCATACAACATTACACATCACAGCACAGCACACCACCCATACACCCATCCCCATATCTTTACACCTACACATACATACACATATCACATCACAACACACTACCCACACACCCATCCCCACACCTCCACACTCACACATACATACACACACACGTCCAGACCACCAGCCCTCTTTCACACGCACATACTTACACTTTTATACACACACGCACCTTTGTGTTGGGGGCACCTTCGTATTGGAAGTCACTCGACCCTGTTATCTCCCCTACTGTCCCTCTCGCGTCTGACCACTGTCCGAAGTCAGGACGCCATGATAGATAGCTAGTTCGTACGCGCATTTTTTTCTCTCCTTTTTTTTGTTTTCTGTGTATCTTTCTGCCGAAGAGCGTAGGCTCGAAACGTAAAAGACTTTTTCTATTCCTGAGCGCTATACTAATACATTTGTTTATTTGTACTCCACCTGCGTTCGTTTTTTGTTTATTTTCGTAAACTTTCCCTTATATATATATATATATATATATACATTCGCCTTATATATATATATATATATATATATATATATATATATATATATATATATATATATATATATATATATATATATATATGTGTAATATATATATCTCTTTTACTTGTTTCAGCCATCCGGCTGAGGCCATGCTGGGGCACCGCCCTTGTTGCTACCCTCTCTAAGTCCAGTTTGCCGTGGCTGGCCACTGATCTAAGAGAGAGTTTGTAGCTGCTGCCCTTAGGTTACCTTCGTACCTTGCAGTGGGTTCATCTGGGATCCCGGAAAGCAGCTTGTCTAGATGTTTTTTGAAAATGTCCACATCCGCATCATGTAGATCTCTTAGTTTTCTTGGCAGTTTGTTGAACAGCTGAGGGCCCCTGAACCCCAGGCTATTACAGTATCTGCTCCTTACCCTGGATGTGGAAGACGGGACCTTTGGCACCACACAGTGACGTCCTGTACGGGGATTGGAACAGCTCTCAATTCCAAAATTTGGTGCTAGTCCCTCCAGGATTTTCCATATGTATATCACTGCATATCTCTCTCGTCTTCGTTCCAAGGAGTACAAATTGAGTTCCCTAAGCCTCTCCCAATAGTTTTTTTTCTTTCATGGTGGAAATCCTCTTGGTGAAATGTCTTTGGATTGTCTCAAGCTCTGTGGTTAGTTTGACACTATGCGGTGACCACAGTTGGGAGCAGTAGTCCAGGCGGCTTAGGACAACTGTCCTCCATAGTGTCAACATGGTCTCGCAGTCTCTTGTCCGGAATGTCCTCAGGATCCAGCCAGTGAGTCGTCTGCACATTGTCGCCACCTTCGCGATGTGTGAAGAAAAAGATGCATCGTCACTCATGTCTATCCCCAGGTCCCGTATTGATTTCGATACTGGGATTTCCATCCCTCCTGGACCAGTATAGTTGTGTTGTAATGTATATGTGTTTACAGCTTGATATTGTAAGGCTTGAAATTTACCAGCATTAAATTGCATGTTGTTGTCTTCAGCCCATTTGTATATGGCATCCAGATCTTGTTGTAAAAGGTCAGCATCAGGTGGGTTTTTGATTGCCTGTGCTACCTTTGTGTCATCAGCATAGCTAGTGAGGGATGTTGTTTGTGCTACCAAGGGCATGTCAGAGAGCGCCACCAAAAACAGCAAGGGTCCCAAGACTGTGCCCTGTGGCACCCCGCTTGCTATTGGTGTCTTTCCCGAGAGGGCTCCATTGGCTGCAACCATCTGGCTTCTGTCCTTCAGGAAGTCATGTATCCACTCACCTACTTTTCCTGTTATGCCGAGTCTGAGTAATTTGTGACATATATATATATATGTGTGTGTATATATATATATATATATATATATATATATATATATATATATATATATATATATATATATATATATATGTATATATATATATATATACTAAGCAATAAGGGTTTAGCAACGAGTTGCCTTACCACATACCGAATTTAGAAATAGCAGTCAAAGGGTTATAGCTATTTCTTCTACTAAAAAGGGAGATCTCAGTAAAAACAGCATTTGGAAGGCAGACACAAACAGGTAAGAGAGAATGAATTGACTGCAATCTATCATACATTTTTTAGTTATCCACGTATATATATATATAATATATATATATATATGTATATATGTATGTATATATATATATGTATATATGTATGTATATATATATATATATATGTATATATAATATATATATATATATATATATATATATGTATATATGTTGGAGCAAATATCAGAATTGAACAGCCGAAATTTGCTATGATGATTCGGTGTCTGACTGAAGATTGAAGGCTTCGAATGATTTGTCTGTGTTCCGTGTTCGTCCCTTCCTGTATTTCACGTTCATTATATATAAAAACATTCATTCTTATATATATATATATATGTATATATGTATGTATATGTATATATATATATTATATATATATATATATATATTATATATATA
Organism: Octopus sinensis; assembly: GCF_006345805.1. NCBI lineage: Eukaryota > Metazoa > Mollusca > Cephalopoda > Octopoda > Octopodidae > Octopus > Octopus sinensis. The sequence continues at coordinate 45,696,184 of NC_043012.1, forward strand.
TATATACATATATATATATACATATATACGTATACACATCTTCAACAGTAAATTGTTTATATGTATCTGAAACTGTACATGTGCATGGTTTGGTTAAATACCCGTTATATGTATATGTGTGCCCGTATATATGTGTGTGTTCGTTTGAGTGTGTGTGTCTGCTTGTATGTGTTTCTGTGTGTGTATGTATGTGTTTGTGCCTAACTCATATATCTTTTTTATTTTTGCTGTAATATCATATTTGCACATTCTTCTTTCACCCCAGCTACATACAGTGTTATGTATTACTGACTAAATGTAAACTGTTCATCCATATGTAAACTTTGTATTATTTAATTCGTTGCCTGAAGAATTTCTAACAGGAAATTCCTTATACGCCTATCTACACTAATTAGTGTGAAATTTTGCCTGCGTTTAGTGTTTAGGATTTCTTCTGTTGGCTGTATGATATTTAGGCTTCAGTGATACAGAGTTCGAATTTGGTACCCCGTCTTCTGTATTCTTATCCAAATTGGAGGCGAACGCCATTCTTCCATGTGATCAGCTTGAAAATTAAGATATAAAGATATTTTTCGATCTCGCATAACATGAAACCAATTGTAACCTTACTAGCTTAATAGGCAAAATAAAGAAATTCTATCCAGCAATTGGTGCTTCACCGTTCGACACACACACACACACACATATACACACACGCGCAGACACACACACACGCATACATACACACGCATACATACACACACATACATATACATATATTTATTTATATGTAAGTGTGGCCGAATCTTTAGTAAATTCATTGTAGTTTGATAGTCGGGATCGATCCAATTCAGTGGAGACATCGGCTACTGTCCTTTAATATTGTCTCGTATCGACACAATTCTGATGAGCGAAATTTGCTACACTTATTAATTGTACCTGTAAACCAAAATTGCAACGATGGTCGTGCCTTAGAATTCCATGAAGAAGTCACGTGTGTGGGAGATGATAAGTGATTTTGATGCAAAATTAATGAGAAAGCAGTTTAGTTTATCGAACAACTGTGTATTCATTATCAAAATCAACAGTAATTTATATACCTTTTACTTGTATGGAACTCCACATGTTAGTATATAAGCGTATCAAAGTGCACTACCCTCAGTAGAATATTCTAATATTATTACTTTTCGTGAACTTATAAAATGTCTGTTTTATCTTTTGCTCGTTTCTGTCCGAATTAAACAGTAACCACTCCATTTATCATCTGCTAAATATTTGTCTGTCAGTAAGTGAAGTTGTAAATTTGTAATAAACCTAGCATATTTTCTTTGTTTTATATTTGATATCCCTTCTTTTTGTTTGTTTGCGTAAGATAGCCGTAACAACACATATCAATCTTCATTTGATTCGGTGTGTACTATCATCTAGTCATTACTTGAAACAGATGGAATATGCCTGAACACAGGTCCATAAAAATCTCTCAACTATGTTGATCATAGAATTTATTTACGTATCCCGTCTTATAATATTACTCTGGTCGAGCAAGATGAATGAATTCTTCCTAAAAGTTTGGGATATCTATCATCTCTTGACGATGTATAAATTTATCTCTTACTTCGCCAGTTTCTGATCGACTTAAATACTAATCAGTCATCATAAAAGCAACTGATGTACATTATGCATTTTAATATGCCTTCGGTTCAACAGCAGCTGAGAAGGCGAATAGTTACGTAAAATCTTGATATCCTATGAGTTGGGATGTTGTTGAAATTATATATTTAATTTCATGAGTTATATTTCTCGTCCATTGTACACGTTTGCTTGATTTAGATATATATACATTTATGGATTGACTATCTATCAATGAGCAATCTCAGTGATAAACTATCTCGCTTAAATCAGTCAAGATACTACGTCTTTGGTTCATGTAATTGTATTTACAATATGTGAATTATAACTGCATTAAAGCTACTTACTTTCAATACGTAAATGTACTTGCAGGTGTATTTATAGATTTAAACCATCGTTATAGTTATTGATCTTGCTGACAAAGCATGTTATAATATGTAGAATCGGTCTATGCAATTTGCCTAAGCGCTTGTAAACGCTTAATAAGAATATCTCTTTCAATATTTCAAGACGGTGTTGAACACATTGATAATGTGGATCTCTCTTTTTCTGTCCCTAAATATATAAAGACAAAATGTTTAAATGCATCTGTTATATAAATTGTTGTTTAAAATCAATAACCATTCTCTATAATATATATCGAATGAAGAAACTAAAACCGTGTTAGCATATCACTAATCGATTCGGGCGCTAATACTGCTCTGAAATACGTAATAGTATTGGATTTATTTATTTCTGAAATACGTAATAGTATTGGATTCATGAGCAATGTCGCGGAGGAGAGTTGAAGAGAGTACTCAATCAGCAATGAAAGTCCAACAACGGAGTGATAGGAGTTTGGATTTTGCATCTTTTAGTCCAGGTCAAAACCGTACTGTTAATGAAAATTAGATTTCTCACACCTCATTTCTATATGCGGTGTTTGGTAAATCTACATATCTCTTCCTCCCTTTCTCTCTTCTCTCTCTCCCTCTTAATATATATATATATATATATATATATATATATATATATATATATATATATATATATATATATATATATATATATATATATATTATATATATATATATATATATATATATATATATATATATATATATATATATATATATATATATATATATATATATATATAGTACGTTTAAATATTTGTTGTGCAAGATTTTTTATTGGCTAAACAGGCAATATGACCATTCCGAAATATAACAATATATATATATATATATATATATATATATATATGTGTATATATATACGAATTTTCATACATTCGCACACACATATATGTATAGGTCTACTCATACGCACACATATATGTGTGTGTGTGTGTGCGCTTGTGTGTGAGTGTTAGTGTGTGTGCGCATGTGTGTAGTGCATAACAGCATTTCAAATCTTTTTATGTTGTCCTATTACACATTAATGTCAACGATTTATTTAAATTATTCGTAGTGAACAAACGCAATGTAAACGTAGATTTGTGTACTCTCTGTCACATTACGCTTCTGTATGTTTAGCTATAGGTTAAGAAATTTAGGTTAAGTTTTCATTTAGTTGAAGGGATCCAAACGAGTCAAAGCATACGAAGAAATATCCATTATATTAGCCTAGGAAGTTAAATTATTAATCATCAGGTAATATTTTATCGCATTTTTTACCTTTTTGTAAATTTTTCATGCTCTAAGATTTTAATATGATGCCATCTACAGAGTGCCGTGTAGCTTATTATTATGCAACAATAGATTTCCAAGCAAATCTCCTTATTCTTGTTTTGGAAAATTTCAAAATCCTTCTCAGTGTGTTTTTCACGTTCTTTCTTCAGTGAAATGATTTTTTTCTATTCTCTATAGGATGTCACTGAAATTTGCAATCTTGTAGTCATCTACAAACGAAAAAATTCCCTTTGCGTAAGATTATGCAGGTCGTTGGGATGATATTCTCCACGAGAAGCAAGGATATGGGATTAGTTTCGGAAGGAATTAGCGTCGTCAATACTAAACTTTGTAGCGTAATTTATTATTTTGTTTTGCACATTGCAAGAAAATACACTAAATACTCCAAGGACAAGATTTCATAATATAAGCGGCAATTCTTCTTACTAACATCACTATCACCAATGAACCTGGGAAGTATTATATATACGACAATATCTAAACTGGCCTCCGAAGGAAGCATATTTCTCTTTCATTGCTGTTTCTTTGGATAGGTTCCTATTTCCAAAGGAGAAAAGATAACGGGTATGTTTACATTATTTTTTTTTCATATTTTTGCAATTCAAATGGTGTTACTTATAAGCGAAACAATTTCAGCTTATACAAAAGTACTTAATAAATCAGATTTATCATCGGTAAAGATCAATTATTATACCAGCCCCGGTGAAATTTGAACACCCAACTTAGAACTCTCGTGTGTCCTGACGTGAATTGTAGATTATTTAAAATATTTACCGATTTACATTGAGCAAAGATGATAAAAGTGGCGCACCCGAGCAAATTGAAACAACTAAATAATATAAATGATGAAAGTAGAGGAGGGCCTTAGCATAGTTTTCATTCTTATTAAGTGAAAGTCCAAATTGGAAAAGCGTAATGTACTAATATTTCATTTGAAGATACTATAATTTTCTTCCTTCTATTTGTGGAATTAGTTTGTATTGTCCAGAAACAATGTTTTTATAAATAGTTGAACATAATCATGACCGTCGAAGAGACGCTATGAAGATATACGTGTTATCGAATGTATCTTACTCCAAACGAAATGAAATATATTTTCGCAAGCGCTAATGGTGATAATAATAACTGTAAAGCAGATGTCATAACAACTCTTAGACGTTGTTATGACACCTGCTTTAGGTATGTTAACATTTTTTTATCAGTGGAATATATTTAGAATTTATTAGTGCACCGATTGTGACAATGAAAATTATGAGAATAATTTTAGATATGTATTTTCCAAGGAAATCTTAGAAGTAACGTTCCATTGTATAATAAAATCCAGCTTTTTCCATTTTGAATTTTTCCATGAATAAATGTAAAATTGAACGAAATTGTAATGGAAATATTTTTATATGCTTGCATTATTGCAATACTTGCGAGACATTATGAAGGAAAATTGCATAACAAAATCAAAGAGACAGAACAATATTTTCGCGTGTTGGAATTACTACAGTATTTTGAAAATATCATATATAAATATCCCATGCTAAATGTAATATATAAAAATGCTTGACTTAGATGAGGGTACCAGAATTTTATTCAATAGTACAAGAATGAATAGAAAAAATATTTCTATACGATCTGTGACGACAGACTACAGCAAGAATTTACCTTATTAGAGAAGTATCAGACTTCACCAGTGAAAGTAAAATGCATAATTCCCTGTAAAGCAACGTAATCCAAATGATCAATAGATAGGAAATCTTTCTGTGTTCGTTCGACATGTTAAAAATAACAACCAAATCGTCTTCAATTTATACTATACTGACTTATAACACATTGGATATTATCTACAATGTCTGAAATTGCGATGAGCTAGTTCAATAATAAATTAACTCAATCAGTGTGGACTTCAATGTGAACAGCAACACCCTTCTAGGAAAAATATTTAATATTCCATTTTATTACAGAATACCACCATAACACCATTCATTTGAAATTAAGACCTTATTAAGGAAAGCAACGTCACTCATATAAATGCCATTTTAAAGCCGTCTTTGTAATATAAATCATCATCTGGTCAAACATGTTATTTTTGGCGTGACTTGAGTCCCACGTCATGATTCCACATAGCGTTAGGTAGATCAGCCGGCCATGCAAAGTTTTCATTCTCATGCAAAGTTGAAGAATGACAAAGGTATAAGTTCTGCTAGTAAAGAACTATTAGCATCAGACGAATTTCCAAGTGTAATGCGCTCAACATTATTCTTTACTTGATAAAAGACTGCAGCACTTTCAAGAAAGTGAAATACGTGATGCTCTGCAAATTAAATAGCAACAACATCTCACCTGCCTCCAGCTTCCACAGATTCTTTAATCATATTACATACCTGAGCATTATCAATCTTTCCACACTGAGATTTCCATTCAGTGTGATTTGGTAGCAAATTTTATCTGCTTTTAAACGTTTTTTTCTTCCTTCATGAAATATAACAATCAAACTCTCTGATCTAAAGAGATAGCAAAAATCAAATCAGGAAAAGCATTACGGTCGATGGTTTATTATTAATATAACCAGGGATATATTGGTTAAGTGGAACTTTGGATAGATCTGTCAAGAATAAAATTGGCCTGCATGATTCTAAATACTCATCTCTCGACAAGCGCTACACTACTTTTGAAGACCCTAGTCAAAACCTCTCGAACAAGAAGGTATCAATAAATAAAGGATATTATAACATAAGACAAATGGAATACTAGGTGGGAAAAACAGAAATATGGAATGAATCAACGTAAATAACGAACAAAATACACCAAGTTATTACTGAAAAAGGCGATATTAAAATCATCAGATTTATCGTCAAACTTGTCTCGATAACAGACACACAGGCACACACACACACGCGCGCAAATACACACACACAGACACACACAGACACACACACAGACACACACACACGCACACACACACACACACACATACACACGCACACGCAAAAACATACGCACATATGTATATATAAATATATATATATAACCTTTTAAAGCGAACTCTGCCTTAAAATGTTTTAGTCGAATAAATCAAGCCCAGAGTTTATTCATTGCAAACCTAGTACAAGGCAGCGAGCGGGCAGAGACGTTAGCACGCCGGTCGAAATGCTTAGCTGTATTTCGTCTACCGTTACGTTCTGATTTCAAATTCCACCGAGGTCGACTTTGCCTTTCATCCTTTCGGGGTCGATTCATTAAGTACCAGTTGCGTACATATCTGAATTCCCCAATCGAGTAGAAAGGATTATAATCCTAGTACTTATACTATCGGTTTTCTCCGCTGACCGTTAAGTTACAGAGACGTAATCACACCAACATCGGTTATCAAGTGATAGTGGCGGGGCAGACACAAACACAATGATACAAACACGCACACACACACACACACACATACACACACATATACACACACACGCGCACACACGCACGCACACACACACTCACACACACACACACACACACACACACACACACACATATATATATATACGACGGACATCATTCAGCTTCCGTCTGCCAAATCCACTCACATGGCTGTGGTTGGCCCGAGGCTATACGAGCAGACACTTGCCGAATGTTTCACGCAGTGGGACTGGATCCCAATTGGGAAGCTAGCTTCTTATCAAACAGCCATGCATGTATGTCATTTTTCAGGTTAATTTCACGATTTCTTGCCAATAGGGAAAGGGTTGGTTTGTAACCCAGATTAAAGACACCTTCATTGGAATTTCAACATCAACAACCGGGTATTTTCGTTTGTTTGTATGTATGTACATGTGCAGATTTGTGTCTTTCACTCTATGTATGTATTCTCATGCATATAGTTACACATCTATACTTGGTCATATATACTGAAATGACAAAATTCTGGAAAGTTTTACAGATTTTTAGCGTCCCAGTGATGGATTGGATCTATAGACTTCAAATTAGCTGTTCCCTTCTGGTTTTGAGAAGCTTAATTTCTCAACATTGGTATTTAGGCAGTGTGTTACATATCTCAGTTCACCGATAATTACAGGTATAAACCTGCGCTTGTAATTTGGATAGAGTAACTGCAAATTTCTCAATAGTTCAGCGTAAGTGTTCGGTTTTTCACTGATTTTCAGGCTTACGTTAACATACGCTGGGCAGCTAATTTCCACAACTGTGCACAGATTTTCTTCTCTGTCTTAAATCATTGTATCAAGTCTCTTGTGCTTACATTTTGTTGAGGTCCTCACTAGGACCTTTTATATTACTCCTTTTTTATTATGAGTGGCTGTGGCTTCTACCATACTGTAGGTTCTTATTTCTTTGTCCTCGGGTTTATCCTTCTGATGAATTTCCTTATAAATTATCCTAGCTAAAATATCGTGACTCATCGGTAGATAATACCTTGATGACATTTTCGGACAACTGCTTATGATGTGGGTGATATCTTCAGTATCATGTCCAGAAAGTCTGCATTTGCTGTCACATTTTACTGCTATTCCTGCATCTCAATCTGTTTTATGCATCAGGTACTTGGTTGATATTTCCTGTTCCTGGACTGTGTGCCACTATCTACCGATTTTGAGAATTCACTGCCAAGAAATAGTTCAGTCTGTTTTACTATGTTCCAGAATCATGAAGCGTTGCTGAAACCACTCTTATGAATATAGAACGTATAAAACTGAATAACCGATTAACGCGTCGCTTATGCTTATGATCATGATTTTCAGCAACAACATAGGCATCACTGCCAATACGAACAGAAATATTAATAGCAATAAAGAAAAAAAGATTCGAAATAATGATAACAAAAGAAAAGGAAAAAAAATCAAAAAGCCATGTTAAAAATAGTGATGTAGTATAACATTATGCTGTTTTTGCTATCTTACTATGATAATACGTTTTATTACATCTTAATATTCAGGGCGATTGATCGAAATTGGCTTAGGAGAAACATGAGAAATCTAAATCGGAGTATTGCATTTATAATAACGCTCTAATCAGTATTAGCTTGCTTAGCTTGTTAAGGTCGCGTGCTTCGGAAATTTCTGGAAATCCGATAAGTGGAATTAGTCTAATGACTGTCTCTCTAATTGTAATGAAGTAGAATTGATGTAAATCATGTTAGCGTCATTACAAACGATTCCTATGTATTTCATTACTCTTTCCTATGTTTATTCAATATTGCAGACATTTCACTTCCTATTTCCTTTCTTTTTTCATAGTTTTCTATTTATTGTATTTTTCTGATAAAGATATTGCATTTTCGTGATTTAGTGCGATTCCAATTTTTATTGAAGGAAAGCCTTAGAATGAAGCCAGGCCAGCAAATTGCAGTCGGTTATTTTATCGATCCCAGAAAGATAAATAGCTCTGTCAAATTTAGTGATACTAGAAAAGGTATTAACTCTACAGAATGAACTAGATTGATATTCGCATATAGTTCAGTTTATATTATTAATTAAACGTCTCTGTGGATCAGGTGTAGCGTATACATATATCTATCTATCTATCTATCTATCTATCTATCTATCTATCTATCTATCTATCTATCTATCTATCTATCTATCTATCTATCTATCTATCTATCTATTTATCTATCTGTCTATCTATCTATCTATCTATATCTATATATATATAGATAGATACATATGTGTATATATATATATGCACACAAACGCACACACATGCATACACAAACATACATATACACACACATAGACAAACTGATTTATAATTTTCGGATTGCATTGGTGTTTTAAATATTTGAATATTAATAATACTGGACACCCGTCTGCTTTTTTTCTTTTAGCTACGATATGCTTTTACGTGTCTATGGAGTGCATATCATTCGAATTTCTGTTTATTTACTCTTAAATATACATAAGTTACTTGAAACCTCTTGTAGCTAGATTCCTATCTTTTTGATGTTTACACAAGAACCAAGTTACGCATACACTTTCTCATTAATATTCTTACACGGATATATTATACTATGAGTTCTTCTATATCTGAGTGTACCAAAAGTACACTCAGCGATAAGATTCGATTTCAGATTTGAGAATATAAATTTTAAGGGTTAAAATCTGATGTGTTATTTTAAAGAATCATTTTAATGTTTTGTTTTCTTTTAAATAACTATTAGTTCTCTTAAATATTTTGGGAATTCTCCGAATTCTTACACACAAAGAGGAACAGTCATATGTATATGATTATATGTATGGTTTTATAGTAGTTAAGCGAAGAAAGGATTGTCATGATATACTTTTGCATCTAAGGCATGTCTCTTAAAGTTAAACATTTCAAGTATCCTCTGAAAGGTAAGCTTGGAAACGCAGTCCGAAAAGCAGTATAAGATTTGTTCATATGGTTCGGGAATATTTCTGCCGCAGAACTTATGTCATTCTGTGCTCGCTCTCACCTTTGGAATATCAGTGACACACGTACAATTGCTGTGAACAAACTGCTAAAATTTGGGTAAATATGGAAAACTACAAGTGACATTCTTGTGAAATGAAGAACATCTTGCCATAAAGACTGTATATTTTTATTTCCAAAGAAATGACTCAGAGGAGATTATAGAGCGTGGTTTTAACCTTGTTGGATGAACATCTCTGCTAAAGGTGGAGAGGTTCAACGCTACATGGACTGGGCAAATTTTCTCACTTCGATTCCAAACTCCGATGAACCTGTCACTTTGTCAGTGTATATTTTCTAATCCATTATTGTACACAAGGTACTAAAGACAAATTCTATGGCCAACTCTCAAGGAAGATTCAGCAGATTACAATCGAGAAAAAGTTACTGTTGATGGTCGTTTCCGCTCAAACTGGAACTAATAAAGGATTAAAAAGAGAAGAGGATAAGGTTAAAAACAATCGAGAAAGAGCACTGTGCCAAGACTACAAGACAGGCCCTACAGCGAAGTACGCATAAGTAGGCCTCTCTATAAATGACATTCACGCTGTTCTGCTGAGACCGAAGTAAGTTTTTTCAGGCGCAGATTTCTTGTCTCATAGGACTAGGGAAGCCTTCTCATGTATGTATGTATGTATGTATGTATGTATGTATGTATGTATGTATGTATGTATGTATGCATGTATGTATGTATGCATGTATGTATGTATGTATGTATGTATGTATGTATGCATGTATGCATGCATGCATGCATGCATATATGTATGTATGCATGCATGCATGTATGTATGTATGTATGCATGCATGTATGTATGTATGCATGCATGCATGCATGTATGTATGTATGTATGCATGCATGTATGTATGTATGTATGCATGCATGTATGTATGTATGTATGCATGCATGTATGTATGTATTTATGTATGTATGCATGTATGCATGCATGCGTATATGCATGTATGTATGTATGCATGCATGCATGTATGTATGTATGCATGCATGTATGTATGTATGCATGCATGCATGCATGCATGTATGTATGTATGCATGCATGTATGTATGTATGTATGTATATATACATGCATGTATGTATGTATTTATGCATGCATGCATGTATGTATATATGTATATATGTGTGTATGTATGTATGTATGTATTTATCTGTGTGTATGTATGTATGTATATATATATATATATATATATGTATTTACATACATGCACACACACATACATATATATATATACATATATATATATATATATATATATATATATATATATAATATATATATATATATATATATATATAATACATATATATATATATATATATATATATATATATATATATATATATATATATATATATATATATATATATATATATATATAACGAATAACGATACATGTTGCCATAAAAAAAGAAATTGGAATTTAAAAATACTTTATTGCAATAATTTTCTGTGAATGTCATTTTCTGAAAACAATGGCTTTTGCTGTGTCTTCAAGCAAATTATAGATGAAAGGCGTATATTAGACGAAATTGAAAGATTTTGAAAATTTGTTTCAGCCAACACAATGAGTACAATAACCGAAATGTAACTTTAATATATTGATATTCGATATTTTGCTTTCTATGGCCTTTATTTTCAATAAACTTAGATATACACAGAAAGACATATTCATATGAGAGACTTATGCTCCAAACTATTATGCATTTGTATCCTCTAGTAAGAGAAGAATCAAATGTATGATAGACTGGCGCTATTAATTCATTTAAAGTTCATATACACTTTTTCGCTGCTGTCTTATATCCTTCATCATCAAAATGTCTGCGGGTGCTGCACGTAGAAAATCAATTGGAAGTATTGAAATAATTGAGCGAAAATGTAAAATCATTAATTTTTTATATTAGTATTATGTTGTCATGGTCTGAAGGTTGTGGGCTGTTGTGGTGATGAATGAAAATATGTTTCTTGGGCTACATATAGAAGTAACTGAACCATACCCGCGAACATTTAACATAAAATTTTATTATCGCTCATAAAGACAAACCGCGTTGGCATTTTGAAAGTAAGAACAATAACAGCAATAATTTCCTGCTTTAATGCAGTTTACGGCAAGTTTTTGCTGGGGCAACATGGAGCTTGTTCTTCATCACTGAAAACAATTGTGAGATGGAGGTGCCTGCCATGTATCTGAGGCATGTGTCTTAGCCGCTTTCCTGGTCGTCTGGCTGGTAAAAATGTGCGCCGAACGGTTTTTAGAAGGAACCAGAAATCAATTTTGAGAATGTTCGAAAAAATCAATCCACACCATCACATCACGCTGGTTGGTCGGTGAGTAAACTGATCACTTGGAACTATGATGGTTTGCTCGTGATATCAGACCGTATATACAAGGATTCCATTTCGAATACCCGCTAAAGATATACACAACTCGGCCACATAAAACTGGATTCCAATCAAAATAATTTCTCATATATTTGACATGACTTAGTAATATAATATTGAGGCAGTAAACACACAAGGTATATATTCTTTTTTACCTATAGATTTCAACAGGTAAAAAGTATGCATGAAATATGACATACTTAGTTGTACTTATTTGATCTTGTGAGGACGAAACTAAATTACCCTTATCATTAATGTAAACTTGTTATTGAATTATTACGGACATATATAATTATAATATGCAACATTATCTAACAAAATATATTTCGATTTTCTATTTGGTTTGCAAGATTCTTTATGTGAATTCGTGTGTTGAAGCATATATATATATGTGCTTGTGTGTACGTTTGTATGTGTGTGTATGTGTGTGTATTTGTGTGTGCTGGTCTGTCCGTATTACGTATGTACATATTTACTTGTCTGTCTGTTTATTTACATATCCATTTACCTACTTATATATATATATATATATATATATATATATATTATATATATATATATATATGCCTATAAAACACCCTGCTAACAAGACTATCTATGTATATATCAACTGTGGATATTGGGTTATCACCACCTTTTACGTATATCTCGTATCTAGGACGTACTTTTATATTTGTCTGAGTGTTGTGTCTTTCGGGTGCTAGGTTTAAATGCGGATGTCAAGTTGACCAATGTGCCTCCGTGTTGGTCTTAGGCATGTTGGTAAAGTATGGAGGGCTGTTTATGTTGTCATATTCCCTAAAATATGCATTTAGTCTTTCCGCAAGTCTTCTAGATGTCTCACCAATATATGTCATGTTCTCGTATTCACAATCACCCTCTATGCACCTTATACTGTAAACTGAATTTCTATAGTTAATTCCAGGCTTAATCTTACATCCCATGCAGCTCTCATTAATGCATTTGGTATTCTCAAAGGAGTACACCCGACATAATTTTATTCTGATGGAGCTCCCTGGATTTTCAACGATCTTAATGTTCAGTTTGGCCTCTTTGACAGCTTTCCTAAATTTTCGAGCTAGTTCTCCATGGACAATGGCCTCTATAGACATCTCTCTTTCAAATTTGTCAGCCTTGTACTATGTTCTGACCATGTTTGCTTTGTCTCAAACTCTCTATATCCTATTCCAGTCTTAGATATATTTATATATATATATACTTTACGTTTATGATCTGATGTTGATAGTTGTAGGAATATATATGATTTTAGCTACGTAACTGAACACGAAATATTGCATCTGGGAAATGAAGCTTCACAGTTCTGGCTTAACTTCCTCACTGATACAGTTTCTGTATGTTTGTTTGTATGTGTGCTTATACATGTGGGTTTGTGTGTGTGCGTGTGTGTGTGGGTTCTGAGCGGGGTTTCGTGAGGTGGGCGAATTTGTGTGTGGGGGGGTTTGTGTGTGGTGACCTATGTGTTGGGGCTTTTGGATGTGTACATACATAAATACAAAGCAAAATGTGGTTTAGAAATAAATGGCATGCTAACCTTTTAACTGACTTGTAAATAAGCTCTTAACATTAAAGTCGATATCTGAAAGACTAAATGCTTGCACGTACTTGTTATTAGTAATTGACCTTATGTAACATTACTCACCAAATGTTTATGTTCAATAAATGCATGGCTAATAATATCATGTAAATATCTCAACAAAAACTTTTAGATTGTTCCGTCAAGAAAGTAGTTTTATAGTACAGTGGGTAACAGATGACCGTCTGCATTTTTCCGTCTAAGTATTCCATTCTGTATTTTAGATGAATTTTATATAAGACTATGTAGGAAGAACTCCACTATAGATACTACATTCAAAAATTTCCAAACCATTTTAGAAAGCGCGCTGTAAGTACATTCACACGATGGGAAAATTATTTTCTTTCGGCATTAAAATACGAGGATTGTTTCAGTGAGACCTAAGCATTAAATGATTTCTTTTATGAATATCGCTTTCGTTGGATTGCGTGTTTAATGAACGAGATTTTTATATGAAGCGAATGAAGTTTCCATTAAGTAGATACATTTTTCTAGATAATTTAAATTAGAAAGATATAGTAATTTAAAATGCTTTCATTATATTTAAAATATTTTGTGTTGTCTCGACTTTAGAATGATTTGAATTCGTTACACCTTTCCTTTCGCAGATACAGCAAACGCCACGTGTTTGTATCTCGCATTGTTTGTACAACAACATTAGATTAGTTTACTTGTAAAAACAGTTTGAAATTGCTGCGAATCTGGACACGAATACTTTAGAGCTATGTTTAGAAATTATAAATTGGAAATAAGAAAGATTTAAGGACTTAAATCTGTCTTCATAACCTTTAATATAAGTCCGGCATAGAATCAAAATAAGGATATTATACATACATATAATAAGGTGGTGAGCTGGCGGAGTCCAAAGCACGCTGGGCAAAATGGTTAACGGCATTTTGTCCGTCTTTACCTTCTGAGTTCAAATACCCCCAAAGTTGACTTTGCCTTTCCCCATTACCGTCGATATAGTCGACTAGACTCCCCCCACCAAAGTAAAAAAAAATTCAGGCCTTGTGCCTATTGTAGAAATGATTATACATACATATACAATACCGATGACTTAAGAAGGTGATAACTATTACGCCATTTCGTAGTATTTCGTTTTCCAATGTATAAGCCATGAAAAAGCACCTATGTAAAACATGATAATACATTATGCATTGTCATTTAGTAAATCTTACTGGGGTGGGCTCTAATCTCACTGTCTTCTTGAATTAGACTTTATTTTCATGACATATATGACAGTACGGGTATATTTGTTAATTTTTTTTTTTTGATATTTGAATAGACATGTCTCGGCTGATATTTTTAATGTTGATCGCTATCCGTGTTAATATGTAAAGTTTCTTTTCTTTCTTCGCATATTATGACTAATGCAAGCCATCGTTCAGGTGTAACATTTTGTCTAGGAAGTCACCTATTTGTAGTTGATTGTCTATCGTAATTTTTGTTCGAATTCTTAGTATACGATAATGAACGCCTTTCTAATGAGCTGAGGAAGTATCATTTCAGCTTATAGGATATAGCTTGTGTGTTGTTTGTCTATAATCAAATATTTACTCAATTTATAATGTACATAACAAAAATAGACTCGATAGTTCAGCGCCGTTATACGCACAGACATATATACACTGACGAACATGCTTTCATATTTTCGTAACTCAGAATAAGCAGTTTTGAAAATATCAGTGACATTTTTGTATGTTAGTGAGTTTGATGTTGGATACAGAGGAATGAATTTTGCCAAAATTGACGTAGTTCAATTAATTTCTATAGAAATAGATATATCTTGCAGTTGCTTTGTGCCTTCGATACTATTAAATCAAATGAAACCATTGCAACGCATTATTCTTGAGATTAGCCTAATTCATATATTTATTGAGTCTATTGCCTTTAACTTATTACAACCAGTTCGCTTTCCACTATGTTAGTATTTGGAGCTCTAATGAAATTATCCATGTCGTTTTGAAATGTGAGATACTATTTACATACGCTGAGGAGATCAATATTGTCTATTTTTGACTGTGTGACAATCTCGTGCATTGTCATTTAACATATTTGTTTTGGGAATGTTTTCTTACAAATATTAATTATGATGCCCAATAGTAAATAGCAGAACAATTTTTCTATCATGTATGTACAATTTCTTGATCATACCAACAAAGGCGAATAGGTGAGTAGACATTTTAAAAAGGTGTTAAATTTTCTCTCAACTAATTTTCAAAATTGATGGCATGGTTGTTGTCTCTCACCTTTTTAATAAGCTATATTAAGTCATATGTGTTGCATTCCTAATCCACCTATTGATTAAACGTGATTAACTCTGTCGCGCTCCTATTCGTGAACCGAAAAATATAAAATGTACGCGAGTGAACTATGTAATTGCAGATGGAACAGTTTACGCACGATCGAAATATTTACACATGAATCGTGTCATAGTATATTTATCGCCTATTTTATAGTTAAAATACTGCCAATTACACTGGGCAAGTGTTATTCGATTATCGTTACTCAGTCTCTTTGGAGTACGAGTCAATGTATCAAATAAATATCCCTCCACTGAGTGTTATAACTTATTTTCAATCAAAACTTACTAAACATCCCATACTCTATACGCAATTCCTAAATGCTGTATCTCCAATTTTGTTTGAAGAAAATTTCTCCAAAAGCTTGACCTCGTTTGTGCATCTGTGTTCATAAAGCAGTTATATGCAAAACACTTGGGATTTGACGAATCCTTTAACATTAATCCGAAAGAATATCGTGCGGCAAAATCTCTTATATTTCCTACGTAGACATATTCAATATTCTATATCTTCCTCTCCAATAAAATCACCACAAAAATGGCCACTTATGCAATAATTGATTCTGCTTAATAGAAATACTGCAGAATGCATCGCTGAAGTGAAAAAGGAGACATTCAAGTAAAAAGAGTGCAAAAGCTTATAATCCAAAATAAGGATGGAGATCATACCACCGCCTATGTAAAATTCAACCAACTACAAGTGATGCAACAGAATTATACCATCGACCACCATACTGAATGTAAAGGGGAAAAAACCTCGTAACAACAGATCAACCAGATTTAAAATTCATGCGGATCTACCAGAAACACTACAGAAAATAGAAAACAACCACATAAACAATAATGGAGATGGATCAACGTAAATCCTAGCAAGAAAGAAAGCAAATATCGTAGTTCTGCTGCAATTTATATCCAACGAAACAATCTATCCAAAATGACATGAGGCTCAATAAATTTTCCTATACAAGAAATATTCTTTCAATATGCTTTCCTGCTGTGTAGGAAAGTATATGGAGGGTAAAAATCAGTCGGTGTCATCCAAGTTTAAAAGGTATGAATGGAGAGAATAAATACTCGAACCCAAAGGAAAAGATAACAACAACAACAACAACAATAATAATAATAATAATAATAATAATAATAACAATAATAATAACAATAATAATAACAGGAGTAGTCGTAGTAGTCATAGTCGTCGTCGTAGTAGTAGTAATAGTATTATTATTATTATTATTATTATTATTATTATTATTAGTAGTAGTAGTAGTAGTAGTAGTAGTGGCAGCAGCACCAGTAGCAGTAATAATATTTGTTTCAAATTATGGCTGAAGGGAGTGGGTAAGAGGATGATGTTCACACCAGTATTTGACTGATACTTATTTTATTGACACCAAAATAATAAAAGGCAAATCCAATCTCGGCTACATCGGTGCAGTAACGATTCTGCCAGTTCGTTGCCCTAAATCTATTGAAGACACGGCACTGCATCCAATATTCTGATGTAGATTGAAGACGTTGTGTACCATCTTACAAATCACAACTACGACATCAGACAGACAAACATTTACGCAGTGTTCCGATTGGAACCGAATTAAGACCAAATTTTGCTACTAATCTTACGATGACAACTGCTACCACATCGTGGCGATCTCAATACTCAAGTCTCCATATTTGTCGACCTTTTCTCTTTCATGATAATATGTCGATCTCCTGGTACTGCCAAGTTGATTATTTGGCACCCCTGTTTGTCCCTCCTAAAGGTTACTATATCGTAAATATAACGTAACTGGGACGGTGTTTTCGACTATTCTCTCAGAATTGTTGGCATTGTCCTTGAGGAACAACTAAAAGTTACAAGGAGCAAAGTCTGGAGTGCATAGAGGGTGCAGGACGGTTTTGATATATGAATCTCTGAAAAGTAGTTGGTGACCAGGTTGAAATTGAGGACATTGTGGATCGGTGCTCTGTCCTAGTGCAGGGATCAACGACTCGAGTGGAGGAGATTTGGCCTATGGCGCCGAAATCCCTTCCTGAACTCTTGGATCGGAAATATAGAGCAACATTCTCCCTCACGGAACAGCCCCGGTACGAACTTTGCACAAATTTTGTGCGTGTCCAGGACTTCATGTTTAATTCTGTGTACAGTTGCTACACCAACACCAAAATGTATGTTTATTGTATTTACAGACATACATTTCGTCTCGACATTGTAGATTTTTACAACCAGCTCCGATGTTCTCATGACTCTCTTTCTCTCACCTCACTTCGTCATTCACCAACCCTCCACCGTCCTTGAATCTTTTGTGATAGCGAAAAGTAGGTGTTCGGCTCATATCAATGAATCCATAAGCAGTCTGAAGCATTTCATTAGTTTCCATAGTATTTTCCCACTTTAACATAATTTGTTGTAGAGCGAGCTATCAAATCGTTTTTGCATCCCGACTCTATTCTGCACATCAGTGGGCTGTCACAAGCACTATTTAATAGATCCTGTTCAAGGTGCGGTTATAGTTGTCACCTTCAATTTAGAATAAAAGAAAAGTTGGGAGGTTAAGCTTAGATGTATTGTAGTGATATACTAAGTTGAAAATATTCTTGAACATTTAGAACTGCCTCTCTTGAAAAATGTCTCAAAACTTCTGGAATGTACCTCGTATCTACCTTAATACTTGTCTTCCAAATATTTATTACTCTAGTGTCGGAATATTTCGTGGCTTTTCCATAAATATTTTGCAGTATCTAGCTTTGAGCCTTTAAATTTTAACCTGTTCATAATGTACCATTATAGCATAAAAAACAAGAGCACCCAGAAAGAGCAAACCTCCGCCAAGGCAACACCAACGTCCTACCAATGATTAGCCAGAGATGATTTCTAAAATGAGAATATCCGAAATAAACTCGACTGCTCTCACAAACGAGAATACTAAATATTAACCCAATCCCTCTCAAAAATTAAGTTAAAGGAAAACCGGAAACATAATCCAGAATCCTAGTCCGGTATCGGATCGATCCCAAAATCTAATCAGTTTCTGTCAGTCAGGAGGCCAAGCATCCCTGAAAGTGTCGTCCGAATCCATCCAGCGGCTTTTGAGATATCTTTGAGACAAACAAACAAACAAACTAACACGACTGAAAACGATACCCCCGCCTTCGCTAAGGCGGAGGTAATAATATGCTTCACATTCATGAAAAATATTCTTGTGTGATTAACTAATTTGATAACTGATTTCAGTCAGTATGGAATATGTGGCAGAAAACTGTCCGTTCTGTATGTTTGTAACACGCCTTCTTAAATGAAACATAATGAATTATGCAAATACATGCTCATGTCCATAAATTACCATTTTCTGAAAAAGTTCATTATATGAACGTACTTTATTTAAAGTAAATGATGATTGTTACATTTGAGAAAAATATAATGAGTATTCGTATTCGATTTAGAGAAAAATCTTGGCATAATTAACAAAGAACAAAAATAACAATATACTAATGAAAAACCTTACATAATCATACGCATATAACCATGTACTAAAATGTATTTTCTGTTTTGATTACTGATTACATGCATGTTAAAAAATAGATTAATATTTAAAATATTTACCGGTAATGGAATTAAATTCGAAAGCATAATATGAATGCAAAAATATGATAAACACACACTCTTAATGACAATGAATTTTAGCCTGCATTTTAAACGGGAATCCTTGGGGAATAAAACCGAAACGATTTGTAACAATAGAATACCAATTAGTGAAAATCTATATTGAGATTTAAACGAGAAAATAAATGATAGACTACACTACTAATGTTGTGTAACATCGATGCTTACGTTAAAATACATTGATGGAAGGCTCCACGAAGTCTGGAGACAGTTAAGAAATATGTAAGTAAATGCCTCATTTGCATACATGTTTACCAAAATAAGCATATTAACGAGTGATTGATAAACCAGCAGAATATTCCAAGTAACATGAGTAGGAAATATTTTGAGATAGTGACACACAAATAGAGTATGGTCTCAATCATTTCAGAAAGAAAATTGTTTGCCGTAAAATATAGCATGAAACAGAATTTTAAATATATATGAAGATAATCTTTGGTGTAGTGAACATCATCTTAAAAATCGCACAAAGGCAACTAGAACTTGTTTAGTTGTGTATGTACGAACGTATCTGTGTGTCTTATACACAGGCTGACACACACATATGCATATATACACGCATACACACCCATGTTCAGTAGAAAATGGCTGCAGAATTTTGAATTATAAAATATAAATTATTTATAAATTTATATTGGATTGTTTTAATCGGAAAAAGTCATTAATCTGTAAAAATATGGTAAATCTACTCATTAATCAAAATTCATTAATGTGATTGTAATTAAAGACGTAATTATTACAATTTTATAATACTAGTGTTTATACAAGTAAACATTCATTTCAAGGTAACCTCCATAATAAAGTAATTAATGTGAATCAGGTTATGACTAAAATACAACTACAAAACGTAATTTCTCTTCCTGTCACAGTTTGTATACGTCTATGTAACATGTCGAAAATTAGTAAGCTAATGAAACAGTTTGGAGTACATGTTTGGTGCTGTAAGAGAACATTTGCAAGTGTGCTGCCATTAAAAATAAGTATTTCTGTAGCTTTTGTTTTCTTCTTTCTCATGGTGTCACTGCCGCTAATTCTTCCATGGTGTGTGGTGAAAGTTTGTACACATGTACATACATGCAAATATACATACATACATACATACATACATACATACATACATACATACATACATACATACATACATATATCATAGCTGCACCCTCGTTACACGAGAAAAGCCTTTGCGAAAAAGACTTACTGAAATGACACATTATTGATGTCACGGGATGCCGTTATATGACTTTTGAGCCCAGCCAAACTTTTACACATTTTGTTACATAATGCACAAATGTGCTGGTTGGCAAGAGAAACAGGTGCCACCATATGTACTCACTTCACGTGTCTTTTCATACCTCCAGCTGAGAGACACACCCTTCCACGTTTTACACATGTTCTGTTTATCATGGGTTGATTTCTGTGAGATATTTCATGACTGACCAGGCCTGCACGACTCAAACACCTCCTCTCACAAACCACACACACAAAAAGTAACGCTCTCACTTTCCACAGGTTCCCTCCTTTTATGCCCCCTCCTAATCCTCTCATACTTCACTCTCTCCCTCTCAAACCTTGAACAACCATTATACACTATCGTCCTCCATCCATCACGGTCTTGTGGCTCCCTCTCCCAATCACCAGCTGCAGATCCTCTCTGTATGAGAGCATTTTAAGGCAATCCTTAAACCTTAGTTTAAGCTTATGCGCTGGTCTCCTGCATATCTTCCAGGTCACCACACAATAGCTGCTTGAGCAGTCGCTCATCACTCATCCTTATCAAATGTCCTCCCCCCACTTCAAACATCTTTGCAAAATCATTGACTCTATATTTCTATTGCCACCCCGCTCAAGCACCTCCACATTACTAATGGCCATTTTCCAGTTTATCCCCCAAATTTTTCTCAGACAGGTTTGGAACATCTGCTATAAGATGTTTTATTGGTCCCCCAGGTATATTAGCAAGAAAAGGGAGGTCACCTTCATTGGGTCTATTGAGCAACTCATCAAAATTGTCTTTCCATCTCACAATAATATCTTTAGGATTTGTTAAACATTTTTTAAGAGAGAGTAAAAAAGTTTGGAATTGTTAGCATTTGAAACTTCTTGGATTTCATCGTATCTATCACTCCACCAATTTTTCTGCATCATCCGTAGCTTCCTCTCCACTGTTACTTTTACTGCATTGAAATATGTAGCCACTGTCCCATTCGCTGACATAACAATATTACATGCCTTTCATATTACTAACTTCTTCATCATTGTCGTCAAACATGTCTTGCTGTTTTCTTTACAGTAAAGCCAAGAATATTATTACAAACGTTGTATACTCTTTGATCGAATGACATCCAACTTCCATCACAGGTCAAATTATTTATCTCATTCACAAAAGCACTGCATACTGACTGATTCTTACGTTTATTGACATCAACCCGTTTAGGTAATTTGCCGTTATTTATTCTAACCTTAGGCTTGACAACAAAACTCACCTTGGTACGCAAAGGCCTATGGTTATTCCAGCACTCTGCACCGTTTCCTGGTGAGGGTGTAAGCTAAAAGATGCCATTTCTTAGAACCATGGTGCATCCATGTCGTTTTATACTTATTCTTTAGCGAAACGTTTCATTCATGACACACAAATCCATCTCTACGCACATTTATAACAGCAGCAAACCATTACTGTTGGAACTCCCAACCCCTTGCTTTCCTAGGACACCCCAAGTTTCCTAATCTGCACCAACGCGAGCATTAAAATCACCCAAAAGGACAAATTTGTCATCAGGGGGGATATTGCGTATAATCTCTGTAAGTGATAGATTGAAGGCAAGTTTATCATTCCCTGACGAATTCATAGTTGCAACATATGCACTTATGAGTGTTGCATAGCGAACTTTTCTTAATAGAAGTCTTAAAGAATCAAACGATCCGAATGACCACATGGTAGTTTCTCAAGTTTTGAAACCAGAGTGGTATTGATTGCAAATCCCATTCCCGATGCTATCTTATAGGTCTCCTCTCTACCACTCCAAAAGAAATGATACCCAGCAGATTTCTCTACGAAATTCCCCTTTCCATGAATTCTTGTTTCGGCTAACGCCACAACATCCATATTATATCGCTGTAACTCTTGCAACAAGCGCGGATCTTCTCTCTGGACGAGATTTCAGACAGTCATTGTCTAAAAACACTCAAGCATTCCAACATCCTATATTCATAGGCTTTCATCTTAACCTGAATTTATTCACAGTTGCAGGATGACAACCGGATCCAGGCCGTGGTGGCTTGGGATACCTGCCGGGCCAGACCCCAGAACAAAATGTTCCAGAGCTCTTTTTGCCATTTGTTTCAATATCGATATGAACTTTCATTGTTTAGTTGTGCTTTTTTAAGCTTCAGCCAGCCATGTACATACAAGATGTCCATTCCTTTTTCCTCTCCAGAAATACCTGTGTTTGACACTTTTTAAAGTGAGGAAAAGTTTTTCATAGACAACATTCCCACTCTCTAAACTACAAAACATGATCCAAAAAGAAGAGCAAGTGACATTCATTGGGTGCATTTGCAGTCGCAGGTATATATTTAAGTGTCCTTCTCCCAGTCTTTGCCCAACTAAAGGCTAACTACAAGACAGCATTGAAGTATTTAAATTCAGAGTCACTTTCTCCTAGACAGACTGCCTTCGCCATGGCTTGGGTAAACAGAGGAGCTCTATCCACCCCTCATCTATTTATCATAAAAAAGTAGACTAAAAGAAGAAATATAGAAAAATTGAAAATTGTACATATATATGTATATATATATGTATATATATATATATATATATATATATATATATATATAACGGGAAGCTTTATGAAAATAAACAAAGGACGAAGGCAGGTGGAAAACAAACGAACAATTGTATTAGTATGGCGCTCAGGAAATATAAATAAAACAAGTCTTTAACGTTTCGAGCCTACGCTCTTCAACAGAAAGATACACAGAGAGAAAAAAACACAGAAAGAAGGAGAGAAAAAAAATGCGTGCAGTAGCTAACGAATCAACATGGCGATCTGATTTCGGCCAGAGGTCAAAGATCAAACATGAGACGCGAGAGCGAAATAAGGGGAGATAATAGGGTTGATAATAGGGTTGAGGGACCAGCTAATAGTGCGTAGGAGGGGTCTGGATGTGTGTATGTATAGGGTTGGTGTATGTATTAGTATGTATAAGGGTGTGTGTGTGTGTGTGTGTATGAGAGAGTATTAGTGCGTAGGATTGGTCTGGACGTGCGTATGTATGGGGTTGGTGTATGTATTAGTATGTATTAGTATGTATTAGTACGTATTAGTATGTATAAGTGTGTGTGTGTGTATGAGAGAGTATAAGTGCGTATGCGGGGTCTGGACATGTGTATGTATAGGGTTGGTGTATGTATTGGTATGTACTAGTATGTATTAGTACGTATTAGTATGTATTAGTTGGTGTATGTATTAGTATGGCACATCATATGTGATGTGATGTGTAAAGTCATGTGGTGTAGTGAGGAGAAGAGGGGGAGGGGGAGAAGAGGGGGGAGAAGGGGAGGGGAAGAAGAGGGGGAGGAGAGGGGGGAATAGGAGAGGATGGGGAGAATGAAGGAGAGGAGGGGGATGAAGGAGGAAAGAGGGAGAGGGGGAGAGAGAAGGGGAGTGAGGGAGCAGAGGGAAGGGGAAGAGGGGAGGAGGGAGGGAGAAAGAGGGAAGAAGGGAAGGGGAGTAGGGGTGAAAGGATGAAGGACTGAAGAAGTAGGGGTCGGGGGGAAAGGATAGGTGAGGAGGGGGGAGAGGGGGGTTAGATGAGGAGGGGGGGAGAGTTGAGACCAAATGGCGTATAAGAGCGAAGAGAGAAGATTAATATATATATATATATATATAAAATAAGATTAGCTCGTATACGAGTGGGTATATATTTGTAAAAAATGAAGTTCAAAAATGCTGCTATATTAGACAAATTTTTAATTTTTATATATACATTATTTATTTAACATGTTTCGGTTCTTGAAATGATGAACCTTATCAAAAAAAAAATTATATATATAAAAGATAGTTCATGCTATCAAATATAAAAAATTCATATATAATATACAATAGAGTCAGACATCAAAAGTTCATATATAGTGAAGTGAGTTCATGCTATTTGTTTAAAGAGTATGATGTAGTAGTTCATAGTGGTGATATGCATTCAATATAAAAAATAGTTCATAGTAGTGATATGCATTCAATATAAAAAATTGATGTTCTTGAAAAAGCGAGGAATTCATTTTAGATTTGACCTTGAGTAACTGTGATGACTTTTGGTCGGTGTTCGCTCGGACAGTTCTGGCGAACCTTGTGAATTGTTTGGGTTTTATATCATCTGTTAGGTGGCCAGCTAAGTTGATTCATCTGGGACACCTGACAAAAAGAGATCCAGTTTTATTTTAAAGACATCTGCACCCACCCCATGCAGGTCTCTCAGGTTCTTCGGGAGGATACTGAAGAGCTGTGGGCCGCTGAAGCCCAGGTTATCACAGTATCTTGTCCTACATCTTGATGGCAAATTTGGAGTCCTTGGCACCATGCAGTGGCGCCCAGTTCTAGCATTTTTGTAATTCTCGACGCCAAAGTTTGGGACAAGTCCTTCTTGGATCTTCCAGATGTATATTATGGCATATCTTTCTCGCTTACGCTCTAAGGAATAGAGTCTTAATCTCTTGAGTCTTTCCCAGTAGCTTATATGCTGCACAGAGGCTATCTTCTTCGTGTAGCTTCGTTGGATCGCCTCAAGTTCTGTGATCAACTTGACACTGGATGGTGACCATAGCTGAGAGCAATAGTCAAAGTGGCTTAGGACAAGTGTCCTCCAGAGGACCATCATGGTTTCTTGGTCTCTTGTTCTAAAGGTTCTAAGAATCCATCCGGTCAGCCGCCTACATTTCATTGCCAATTTAGCAACATGCACATGAAAGGTTGCATCATCACTCATGTAAATACCCAGGTCTCGCACTGATTGTGCCTCTGGGATTGCAATCCCTCCAGGTCCAGTGTATTCATTGAGTATTGCATTTAGTTTTGCATGCTAATAGCATAAAGCTTGAAACTTTTCAGTTTTGAACTGCATGCTATTCTTTTCAGCCCACTTGTATATTTTGTCCAGCTCACATTGCAGGTGCTTAGTGTCTTCAGGGTTCTGTATTGCCTGTGAAACTTTTGTATCATCTGCATAACTTGTGATCGTGGCTCTCTGCGTGGCTGAGGGCATGTCTGAGAGGGCCATTATGAACAGTAGTGGTCCCAAAACGGTGCCCTGCGGAACACCGCTCACTATTTGCGTGTTAATTGGCTACTACCACCTGACTTCTATCCTTCAGAAAGTCATGAAGCCATTCTCCCAATTTTCCAACTATGCCAAGATCACGCAGTTTGTGACATATCATTCCATGATCGACTTTATCAAAGGCCTTTGCAAAGTCGAGATATATCACTTCCACATTTGAGCACCCAGTCATAGTGTTGTAGGAGCTGAGTTAAGCAGCTTCTTCCTGGTCGGAAAGCATTTTGGGTGTCAGGCAGCAAGTAAATTTTCTTCAAGGAAGGTGATTAGTTTCCTTCTGACTATTCGTTCCATGACCTTGCTGATGTGTGAGGTCAGTGAGATAGGTCTGTAGTTCTTGGCCTCCGCTCTGCTACCTCCTTGATGAATAGGGCATATTTTACCTTCCATCAGTTTTCTTGGAAGTTTGCCAGTTGCAAGGAAGCTCTGAAAGAGGAACTGCAGTGGTCTTGCTAGGACTCTCTTACATACTTTTAGAAGGATTGCTGGGAATCCATCGGGGTCAGTAGCTGAGTTTGTTTTCATTTCATCTATAGCCTGTATTACATCGTCTTCCTTTATATTGGTGTAATCAATCATCGCTTCCTCTGATTTTATATCTGCAATGGTAAAGAAGTCAGTTGGATTGCTGACTTGAAAATGCCCTAGGGGTGGAGTGAAAATACTCTTCAATTGCTCATTTAGTATTTCATTTATCCTCATTGGATTTCCTGTGAGTGTGCCATCCTTTTCAAGGAGTGGCCCTATCCTACAGTGCACCGTAGTTGTTTCTTTGGCATACATGTAGAAAGCTCTGGGGTTAGATTTTATGTTGTCTATAGCCCAGGCTTCTTTGTCTGCTCTTTCTTTTTCATGGGAGAGTTGCAGACATTTTTCAATTTCCAACAGTTTTATTTTCAGGCGGGACTTTTCACTGCTTTCAATTTGTTTGTTTAGGCGATTTGTAACTTTTGTACGCCGTCTCATTAGAATTTTCCTCTCTCTTGGGATTTTATTCTTGTGTACAGTGGCCTTTCTCTCTGGGACACATTTGTAGCACATGGCTTGCATTACAGACATGAATTGTTGAAGTTTCATGTCGATGTCTGGCAAGGAGAGACATTCAGGCTAGTTTTGTTTGAGGATCTCTTTCTCAATTTGTTTTCAGTTTGCCTTATGGAAGTTCAAGCTGGAAAGATTCTGAGAGTTTCTTGTAGGCTGCATGTCTATGCCTTCCTTTGGCCCGTACATGGTCAGCTCTACCATGTTGTGATCCGTGAGTAGTGTCGGTGTCACTTTCACATTATGGATGAGATCCATATTATTTGTGAAGCAGAGATCCAGTATGTTACCTGCCCTGGTTGGCTGGAGTATTACTTGCTCCATGTACAGAGTGTTGATGAGGTTCAGGAGGGACCACGCCTGTCCTCATTCACATCGTGACATTCCTGGGATAGAAAGGCACTCGGGCCATCTGACATTGGGTAGATTGAAGTCTCCCATAAGAAGTACACTTATGTGTTGTTCTAATGTGACTAGAACTTCTTGGGGCATCTGGAGGGCGATATGTAGCACATATAACCACACCAAGTTGCCTTATATGTACAATTAGTGTGTCACACACCGAATTTGAGTATGACAAAAGGACCTGGGGTGTAAGGTCCTCGCGGATGTACATAGCAACTCCTACATGACTCCTTTCTTTTCTGTCGGTCCGTAGTACAACATACAGTTGTATGTGTATTTCCGCATCTGCTATGTCCGGTTTCAGGTGTGTTTCCGTAAGCGCTATGCATAAGGCTTGATTGCATGCAACAAAGTCTCTCACGAACGGGGTTTTTGTCTTGTTACTGAGTGTTAGCAGTCCTCTGATGTTCAGTAGGAGCATCGATGTGATGTGTATGCTGTTGCCGGCGGTGTCCACCTTGGGTCTATTTGCTGTGGCGATCTTGTGTATTGTGGATAGTCCCATCTGCGAAATTGAGTTTGATGGAGCCAGGTTAGCTGCTGTACAAACTTTTGTGCCATGCACAAAAAAGATTCTTGTTCAGAGCCGCCCTTTCAATAACATATTAGCGGTTTGTAGCACGCACCACATCTGCGTACCTTCGTTTTGATGCAGGTGGGGCGTGGTCTGACCTGTTTCAGGTTTATGTGGCGGGGTCTTTGGTGTGCAAAACGGCAGTCTGCACCTTCCTCTCCATGCCAGCAGACACCTTTCAGGTAGAATTTATACATCCGTGTGCACTGTCTCTTTATATCCTTTTTGGTACCTTGAAAGTCAGGTTTGCTTCTATCCTTGGCTGTTTCATCTTTTGGTTTTGTTTGAGTTTTAGTTTTTCCTTCTTTGGCTGTTTCATCTTTTGTTTTTCTTTTAGTTTTTCCTCCTTTTACTTCCTTTTTAGCTCTTTCATCTCCATAGTTTTGGCTTTTGGTGCTGGTAGGGGTACTTACACTTGGGTTTACTTCCCGGGCAGGTTTCTCACTTGAATCTTCTTTGTTGTTGTCCTGGGTGTCTACCAAGTGGAGGTGACATCTTTCATCAGCACCCGTGCCTCCATCCTTGCTATCTTTGCTTTGTTCGTTGTCAAAGATTGCATCAAGCGTGCCGGTGTGAGATCTCATGAGTGCATAGGAGCGTATAAACTCCTGCTTCTTTCGCTCTATCTGCGCTATTGTCCTTGTATATCCACTGCTCTTCAACGCAGCTGTAATTATGTTGTTCGGATTATCTCCGTCGTCGCATTGGCAGGCTCTCGGAAACAACGCCAATTCGGTACTCCTCCAGGTTCTGGACATTTTTGGATATTTTATTTATTTATCTATCTAATTATATTTAATAGTGTGATAGAGGGTAGAGAAGAAATAGAGAAAGAAAGTGTCTATGTATTTAGAGAGATTGAGAGCTGAGAGAAGATAAGAAGAGAGTAGGAGAGAGTGAGAGGAGAAAGTTTGCGTCTATATATTTAGAAAAATTGAGAGGCTGAGAGAGGAAATAATATTACAGCTTTTTCTTTTTAATGTTATAATTTTAAAAACAGTTCGCAAGGAAGTAGGAATAAGCTCCGTGGAGTGGGAAAAGGTTATGAAATAAAACATTTGTGCGAATGAAAGTAAAAAAAATATTTGTATAAA
>NC_043012.1:45730279-45747779 GCF_006345805.1 Octopus sinensis
TTTGGTTTATCATGGTTTTTTTAGGGAATTCGTGGTAATTGTCTATTTTCGATGTTGGTTGTTTTATTACATTGTTTCATTCATAATTTTTGAGTGGTGTTCGTTTTGCCACGTGAATATTATTTTTAATTCCATTTATTCCATTTCTCCATTCATTATTTTAAAAGATGTTCGTTTCCAGAGCGGTTATACTTTTTATACATATGGTAAGTTCCTTGGTAAAGTAATTTTGTTTGGTGTATATGTTGAGGCTTATATGTACTTGTGGGTGTGTGTGAGTGGGGTGGGTGTTTGTATTTGTTATGGGTGTGTGGTTTACGTGTGTGTATTTGTGTGTGAATGTATAGGTTAAAGGGATTGCTATATAAGTATGTTATAGTGTTTAGTAAAGGGAGGTTTTATCATTTATGTTTTGTGAGTTTTAGCTTATCATGGTAGTTTTATAAAAGAATCCATTCATAATTTTTGTGTTTATTTGTCTGTGTGGGGTTGAGTGGGTTTTTGGAGTATATGTTGAGGTTTATATGTATGTATAGGTATGTGTAAGTGGTGTGGGTATTTGTATATGTCGTGGGTGTGTGGTTTACGTGTGTGTATTTGTGTGTGAATGTTTAGGTTAGGGGGATTGCTATATAGGTATGTTATAGAGTTTAGTAAAGGGAGATTTTATCATTATATGTTTTTATGAGTTTTGGTTTATCATGGTAGGTTTGTTAAGGAATTCGTAGTAATTTGTGTCTATTTGCGATGTCTGTTGTTTTATTGCATTGTTTCATTCATAATTTTTAAGTAGTGTTCGTTTTACCAAGTGAATATAATTTTTAATTCCATTTATTCCATTTCTCCGTTCATAATTTTAAGTGATGTCCGTTTTCTAGAGCGTGAATGTGGGTTGTATGTGTGTGTGTGTGGGAGTATGAATAAGTATTGTGTTGAAGTATTTAGCTATTTTATTTATTTATAGTTGCCTAGACGTTTTTATGTGTATGTATAGGGATATATATAGGTGTGTGATTTAGTGTATGTAGTTAGATATGGTTATATATAATTAGGTATATGTGTATGGGTGTATATATAGTTTATTATTATATTATTATTATTTTTTTGCTTTGTTTTATATTTTATATTTTATATTTTATATTTAATTGTTGATAGGTTTATTTTAGTTTATATATTGTTTATATATTGATTATATATGGATTATATATAGGTTATATATGGATTATATATTTATATTTTTTCATTCATACTTTAATTATTTTAAAATTATTATTTTTATATTTTAAAATATTGATATTTTAGATTGGAAGTCCACCTGAAGATTGTCGATCAAGACAAGAAACAATTGTAGTGGCGGTTTTTTTGACTATTTATTAAAATTTTATGTATTGATTAAGTCTTTCCTTGTTTGTTTTGCAAAATAGTGGTTTTGTCTCTAATAATATTTTATAATATTTTACTATAAAATTGGATTTAATCCTAAATCTGATTTTTTCCCTGTAAATTTGGATTTATTCCCTAATATTTATTATTATATATATATATATATATATATTTCTTTTGTTGTCTTTACTTTAAACGGGATTATTCCCATCTGGCAGCTGTCGACCGAGGATCTCTAAGTTATCGGCTATTTCTGATTGTAGCACTCTCTTCATCGATACCGAGCGTCCTTCATGCTACGGAAGTATATCCAGATGGCTTTCTCTTACATCATAGCACTCCAATACAACCAGCTTAAAAAAGCGATGCATCTGCAACAACTGTATAATTACTTTGCATTTATATGTGCAATCGATTTATCTTTCAAGCATAGCCTGAAATTCCTTTTACATGACTACACGATTTCCATTGTAAAGCGCTTTCACTTTGTTATTAAGTTCTGCATTCAGTATCCTGTTATTCATTTCTACTCATTACTCTCTACGTCTGCACACATCCATTCATACATATATGCATACATATATATTTGGGTG
Source organism: Octopus sinensis (assembly GCF_006345805.1). Taxonomy (NCBI): domain Eukaryota; kingdom Metazoa; phylum Mollusca; class Cephalopoda; order Octopoda; family Octopodidae; genus Octopus; species Octopus sinensis. The sequence goes on from NC_043012.1 coordinate 45,732,256, forward strand.
CATGTGTTTGTGAACGTATATGCATTTCGGTATAAATATAACGCTAATCATAAAGATATGCATCATGCTCTGCACTGTTTCCGTACACCAATTGCACTCAGAAGGCATTGGGCGGATATTAAGAAACAGTTGTTAAGCAGCATGACACAACCAAAAAACCAACAACATTACAACAACGCGAAATTCTCAACGAAAAGCACATACTCGCGCATACGCAAGCCGGTGTCTGCGTAACCCCACTAACACACAGAAACATACACACAATGACACACACATACACATACAAACACAGACGCATGCATATACATATGTATCACTATGGATCTCACTACGAGCAGGTTTGTTTGACAAAGTATTACGAGGTGTAAAATTTAAATGGAGTGATAATGTTTTTGCTTCTGGAAAAAGATTTAGGAATGGGCGTTGAATTAAGAATTAATAGAAAATAGTACAGTATGTAGTGCGCGTCTATTAATAAGTTTTCATTGAATTCGAAACAAAGATATCTAATCATGATTATGGTAGAAAGGGGAATAGTAATCGACACCATCAGATGATACCTAGTTCATTGTTGTAGTGATGATATTGTGTAGTGACGTTATTGTTTAAGTTTTATGTAGCTTGCAGATTTATCATTGTTTCCTGCTATGGGAACCCTCTCAATTTTGGATAACCTGAAAACTTTTGTTTCATTCCAACATCATTGCAGCGTTCAAGAGCACCAATTTATAACCAAGCCAGTGACGTGTATCTTGCAACATCTGATATAAACGTATAACATATATATTCCTTTTTATATATGTTTTGAAGGATGCCAGTTCAATTTACCAACACTTATATACATACCTTTATAAATAATTCCATCGGTTATGAATGATTGCACCTAGAACGTTACCATGCGAGGCAAAGTCCAGGTTGTTTATGAAAGCTCAGTAGTCACCCATGCATGCCAGACTTCCTTCTTTACGCCCTCAATGTTATCCAAGGGTAAGTCAAAGGCCAGTGCAGCTTGGCACTAGTGACGTTGAAGCTGATTATTTTTTATACAAGAATATATTTGTTAAGATATTTCGTATATTACAAGATTATTTACGTATAATTATTAATCTATCTAATTAGTATATTATTATTGCTATCTTTAACCTGAAGAGTGGCTATATTTATATTGAAGTGTTTTTACTACTACTACTATTATTTTTATTATAGTTACTATTATTATTTTTTAAATATAGCCACGAAACACGTGTCGTTATTCTACCAACTATATACGTTTTATTTACTATTTTGCATATTTCTTAATCATTGTATTATGTTTTATCTTATATTTAATCTTTCTATAATATGTAATGGAATCATTTAAATGGAATCATTTAAATTTTCAATATTGAACTGATAAAATGTGTTTTGTTTTCTAATTTATGTATATATATACATATATATATAATAGAAAATAAACCTAGCATGAATAGGAAACTGGAATGGGACACTAGCACACACCACAACATATGACGGTAGAGGATCCCAATAAACAAAACCGAAAATATAATAAATAAAATACACAGATAAATAAACAAATAGAAATAAATAACTATATAAGTTGTTTTTTTTGTTTAATTTAAAAGATTTTATTTATTATTATTATTGTTGTTATACATACATACATACAAGCATATGTAATGATAATAATAACAAGTGGATGTAAACACATGAACAAAAAAAGAATAAACAAAAACAACAACAACAAAAACAAATTACATGAAGGTATATAAACAGAAGATACAAATATTACAGGCATCCACCCCCCAAACACTAAATAAACATAGATGCACATAGAGATATAAGCATGTGCAAATGAAGACATACAATAGAAATACAAAATGGCTGACGGTTAGTAAGGAGAGACACAAATAAGAAAGAAGAAAACAAAGGACCACAGAGGTCACAGGAGTGTGACGAAAGAACTCTGGCCGAACTAAGATTAATATTAATGTGAAAAATAAATAACACTGAAGCAAAGTAACACCAAATATATAGTGCGTGTGTTTTTATTGGCTAAACTGGCAAAATGACCATTCCGAAATATAACATTATCTGTTTCAACATACGACTTCACATAAAAAATCTTGTACAACAAATATTTAAATATATATATATATATATATATATATATATGTATATATATATATATGTATATATATACATGTATATGTATATGTATATATGTATATATATACATGTATATGTATATGTATATGTATATATGTATATATATACATGTATATATATATATATATATATATATATATATATATATATGCGTTGCTCGGGTTTGTAAGGGAAATAACTATATAAGCATTTTTAGAGAGTTATAGCCAAGAAATAGCAAAAAATGCATTAAAAATGGAGAAAAATCATGGTAATTTTTTTAAAAAATCGTAGACTCATCGTAGACGCGCGTTAATATGAATCACGACTATAGACGCGCTTGATATGAATCACGACTATAAGATACCCGGTTTTGGTTAAACTGCACCGCAAAATGTGGGAGTAGTTAGGAATCTAAATCGTAGGAGACAGACAGCACACAACCTTACTTTTATATATAAAGATATATATATATATATATAAGCAGAATCTTCCAACACTGAGATCTGCAATCAGGTGTCACTACTGTTTATATCATCTGTAAATTTATTGTAAATTTTTGCCTTCAACTTACTAAGTTAATAACATATCAGAAAACACTCCAGATTATCGATCTACCGATAGTTCATTTCACCTAGCATATGTGCATATGTTCACCTTGTGACAGAAAAATAAAGATATTTCTCGAGCCCTAACCAATGCATACGCCATGATGTTCAACAGCTGAACATCATGGCGTATGTATGAGCAAATATTATAAAGATAAACTGACAAACAGAAGTGTACGAAGGGAACTGAATTCTCAAGTCAGATATATTTTTATTGTTGTTGTAGTTGTTCTTCCTTCATTCTTACCATCACCATTATTATTATTATTATTATTATTATTATTATTATTATTATTATTCAGTAGTTTTATTTTTATAGCGTGCTTTCACTTCACTACCGAGCGCAGCTCTGTGTGCCTTGGGTATGTGCTGTGATTTGTTGTGATGCTCTGATGGTTATTGTATGGAAAGTGTTCTGCGTAGGATGTGTGCTGTGCCTAGTAGTGCAATTTTCTGTATGTTATATGTGTTTGTAAGTCCTGGTGTTTTTGTTATGTATTTGTTATTATTATTATTATTATTATTATTATTATTATTATTATTATTATTATTATTATTATTATTATTATTATTCTATGTTTGAATTTGCTTTATGTTTGTACAAGTTGGCTCCAAGTCTCACCCAGTGACCTCAAGAGACAACAGGTTGGAAGTTCACGTTGTTGTTATGCCTAGTGTGCCATATATTTGGGGTCTTTTTGGTGTTGTACTAGTGAATGTCTAATAAATAAATTTTAAAAAAAGTATGTTTTAAACCTTGAGATTACATAGAGAGTATTTTGCGTAGGATATGAGCAGTTCCCATGAGCACTATGTTTTGAATTTCTGCCATTTTGGGGTTTCCTGGTATCTGAGTTAGGTAGCAATCACCACTTTCTCTATCATTCCCAGGGCACCTATGACAACAGGTATTGTTTTAGTCTTCTTTTTCTTCTTCTTCTTCTTCTTCTTCTTCTTCTCTTCTTCTTCTTCTTCCTCTTCTTCTTCTTCTTCTCTTCTTCTTCTTCTTCTTCTTCTTCTTCTTCTTCTTATTATTATTATTATTATTATTATCATTATTATTATTATTCAGTAGTTTTATTTTTATAGCGTGCTTTCACTTCACTACCGAGCACAGCTCTGTGTGCCTTGGGTATGTGCTGTGATTTGTTGTGATGCTCTGATGGTTATTGTATGGAAAGTGTTCTGCGTAGGATGTGTGCAGTGCCTAGTAGTGCAATTTTCTGCATGTTATATGTGTTTGTAAGTCCTGGTGTTTTTGTTATGTATTTGTCTGAATATTTTTTTATCATGCTTAATGCACCTACTATGATAGGAATTGTTTCTGTTTTCAGATTCCACGTTCTAGTTACCTCTATTTCCAGGTCTTTGTATTTTGAGAGTTTCTCCATTTCTTTTAGAGACACGTTGTCATCAGCCGGTATTGATACATCAATTAGAAAGCACTTAAAAATTTTTTTTAATATTATTATTATTATTATTATTATTATTATTATTATTATTATTATTGTTATTATTATTTTATTTTTATTATTATTATTATTATTATTATTATTATTATTATTATTATTATTATCATTACTATTATTTGTAGTATCTGAAGAACTTCCCTGTCTCAACAACTCTAAGATTTCCTAATGCGCTAATCAGTTTCTCAATTTTCGATGTGAAATATTTAGAACGTCCTGTATTGAATATGCATGATCCAAGATCATGTACATTTAGAAACATCCGTATATAAGCATGTACTGCATCGGCAGGATATTTTATTTATCTTTCCTCGAACTATGTTACCACTTGCTTTTATCGAAAATTTGATGATTAAAAACATTTTTCTTTTAACCAGTTCGAGGCGAAACGGAATAGACGCGATTCACTTGAGTGCTTTATTATGTTTAATATTATTCGTTGATTGTTATGAATATCATAACGCAGTCTAATGCCTTTAATAAAACGGGCGTTTTGATTGACGGATAAACGAATTACACTGTTGTTTAGATGAAATAGCTAGTTGTAAAATCTCGAGAAGAGATCCAAGTAGTAACCATACTAACAAGTAAAGGCAATCGCTACGTCACAGTGGCCGTTCTATGTTACTACTAGTTTAACCGCAGGCAGATCTTCCGCCAGCTGGTTATCGGTGCAGCGCTGCTACCTTTATATACAATACATATTGCTAGCAGAGGGAGCAAACCCCCACCATCTTCTAGCAGACAACAGGATATATATTGAAATATATATGGTTTTGTGACTTGTCCTGGAGACGTTTGAATCGTATCTTTACTGTTGTGAATATGTTTATATTTTGTCTGCAAAATGTCACTGTTTTCGGCCATATGTAGACCATTTGTTGCACGTATGCATGTTCTACATATATTAAAACTTATCTTCTTCCCACAACAGAGAGTTCCTTCAAATATATCGAAGTTTTTCAGATATGGCGGACAAGACAAATTTTTAAAGCAAACATTCTTGAATTGTTGTGTCTTGCTTGAATTTTTCATTTAAACTGTTTTCATGTACACTGTTTTCCTCTTTCCAACATTCTTTGGATTTCGTTTTCCCATTTTAAGATTAGACATCTATAGTATTACTTTCTAGCTAGTTTAGTTTGTTTTTGTTGTATTTATGTTAGTTTTGCGCGTTCAGATATAATCATATAGCCTGGTAATTTACGATATAGACAGGTTCCTTTTGATGGATATTTTGGAGTTCATGAAGCTTTTTTTTGCTGAATAACTCTCATCTATGACCCACTATAATATGTGAGGCTATATTTATCTGAGCGGAACTTATTCCATGTTCATTCTATTTCTTCATTCATGGAGAGTACTCACGGGAGGCATTTAATGTACTCACATTTTCAACTTTGTTGAACATATGAGGACAAACGAATGCAAATGATGTTCTAGGGTATCAAATTTATTTGCAGTGAAATCATATTTCGTGATTCAATTTTCGCCCCACCGCAACAAATATGTACGACCTACTTTAATTGTCCTTTAGGGTTTCCCTTATATCATTTGATTTGACTTTTCGGTTCTTTTTCGTTCTCACTTATGGGCCATGATTTGAGATGATGTCATTCTTTAATATTTTGTTTCAGTATTAATAGTGAAACTATTAAAGTGAATGTATCTGACATTACAATAGGCAGATGTTATTGCTTCGCTTTTGACACGTAAAACTGAAATAGTGGAAGATATAAGAGATTGCTTTAGGCTTGCATTAGGCACGGAGTTAAAAAGTTTTAAACCTATGGTACTACATGGACCCTAAGTAATGCATGTATAAAATTTGAATGAAATATGTAGTTCTCGAGTATTAGAGATTCACACAGACAGATGCACATTCTCATATTTATACATTCATATATATATATATATATATATATATATATATATATATATATGTATATGTATTATGTATGTATGGGTGTTCATGCATAAAGTATACGCCCAAATATATACACAGACATACACACACAGACATCACAAACATATAAAAGCATTACTGCATGAAAGGCTTTTCCCGTGCCATACCCTCATAAGTCAGGTTTCATAAATTTTATGGTGTATATATCTTCCCCTTATCCATGAAATCCGTGAAATGAAGTGTTGTGCTTAGGAATACAGTGCACGGTGTGTTCACGAATTGGAACCACACTCTTTCGATCAATAATGCTCTGAGAATGTTGAGTGTAGTAGAAAGGCGGCGAGCTGGAAGAAACGTTAGCACGCCGGGCGAGATGCTTAGCAGTTTTTCGTCTGTCTTTATGTTCTGAGTTCAAATTCCGTCGAGTCCAACTTTGCCTTTCATCCTATCGGGGTAGATAAATTACGTACCAGTTACGCACTGGGTCGATGTAATTGATTTAATCCCCTTGTCTGTCCTTGTTTGTCCGCTCTATGTTTAGCCCCTTGTGGGCAATAAAAAAATAAGAATGGCAAGGTGTTTCTCTGTAAGATATGAAAGGCATAATATTTCTGTGATTCTATTTATTTTGCTTTTTCTGTTTAATTCTACGAGGAAAGGCATATGGGTCACACTATCTCAATTGAATGACATTTGGGATTTGTATCTTTATGTTATAATTATTTGTTTCAATATTATCAAATATATTCTAACAAACGAACTTTTCATGAGAGAAGCGAACTACAAAATGTATTAAGAAGCAACACGTTATCACATGTGAATGAGGTACACAGATGTTATCCTAGCTGCAAAGATAAACCTGTCTATTCAATAATAAAAATATAGGCTGCAAATTTAGTTTGCAGATATACGTGTACACTGTTAATCAATCAACGAATATTTCTTCGTTTACTGACAGAAGCCATCGCAGCTATGGCATGTAAATTAAAAATTCAAATCAATCCTAATCCGTCCTCAAAGATTTCGCATTGTCTTTCTATATTATTAGTCTCCATAATTTAATCATCGCTCTCGTTATACACACTCTCAATCTCGATTCCGTTGAAGAGAATAGTCAAGATGATTATGCACGCAAACTGAATTCTTAAGACAATCCCATCAGTTGCCATCCGACACTCTGTCTGTTCCCTGACTGCTAAAGTAATATGTAGTCAAGTCCATTCACCTCTACTAAGATGTCATGTCTTTGACATACCGAGTTCACGATCGATTTCAAGTTATTCTCAATAATGATACTATATTCACGGATAAAAATTTATATACAATCTATAGCTAGGTTAAAATCTAAACCTGACATTTTAGCAGTTGACTACGTAACGACAGCTCAACTCCATAAAAAGCACACGCATGTACATATAAGTGACTATCTATCTATCTATCTATCTATCTATCTATCTATCTATCTATCTATCTATCTATCTATCTATCTATCTGTCTATCTGTCTATCTATCTATCTATCTATCTATCTATCTATCTATCTATCTATCTATCTATCTATCTATCTATCTATCTATCTGTGTATACATACATACACACACACGCGCGTATATATATAATCACTTATTGAAGGCGGCGAGCTTGCAGAAACGTTAGCACGCCGGGCGAAATGCGTTTGCCGTATTTCGTCTGCCGTTACGTTCCGAGTTCAAATATCGCCGAGGTCGACTTTGCCTTTCATCCTTCCAGGATCGATAAATTAAGTACCAGTTACGCACTGGGGTCGATGTAATCGAATTAATCCCTTTGTCTATTCTTGTTTGTCTCCTTTGTGTGTAGCCCCTTGTGGGTAGTAAAGAAATACATATATAATCACTTTGAATAAAAATGCATCATATACCTAAAATTGGAGCACTAAAATATATGTACACATTGTATTTGCAATTACAAGAGAGAGAGAGAGAGAGGGGGGGAAGAGAAAGAGAGAGGGAGAGAAGGAGAAAGAAAGAGTAAGATAGTGAGAGTGAGACATACAGACATACAGTCAGGCAGCCAGAGTAAGAGAGAGTGCAGGAGAGAGTTGGAGATTGAGATAGAGATAGAGAGAACGAGAGAGAGAGAGATGTATAATGAGTATCAATGCACGAAACTCAACAATAGAGACACTCTAACGTTGCCAATTAATAGAATCTATATATATTCATGCTTTAGCTATATATTCATCTCTGTACCACCAAAGTTTTGTGTGCATGTGTGTATGTGTGTTTGTGTGTGTCTGTGCATCTGTGCGTATGTGTGCACTTCTGTGCATGAGTTTCTTCATTTATTCCCGCACTGTCATATGGCGGTAAAAGCAGATATAGTCCTTCGAAGTGTATCAGCTTAATCGATTGAAAGACATCTTGGAATGTCATCATGTTTCTACGAACTAAGAAATGAAGGACGTGTTATGTATGTGATGCATCCGTCCATATTCACTCAACTCAGAGGCTTACATGTTTATAAGCGTAAAGAAACATTGAATTATTTCAACCATGTGTACGGAAAAGCAAATTGTCTATGTTGAGGAAAGTCACCCAAATATTGTTCAAATCCACGTCACGGATTCACTGAACGATGCTTTACTTTGGATCCAGTTAAAAGTGTTGCAGTCATGGGTGACCTTATAAGTTTCAACATGCCAAGTATATTATCTCAAAATAGCAGAAGATTAAATGGATACTGAGTTGCTTAGTTACTCTGGACATTTTTATGTGTTCATTTTTCTTTAAATAATTGCTCGATGCACTCCTATATTCTAGTTCTTTGCAGCAACATCTACAAAAATTCTTACCGATACACCTTCATTTATGCATTTATAATACAGTAGAGCATAGTGCACATGCGAACGACACATTAAACAAATATATTTTCTTTCACCGCAAACAATTACCATTATTTGAATTTTTCGTCCTAACATTCATTAGAATATTTTATACGAAGAATGAAATTAATATTTACCTTTTAAAATAACTCACACCCTCGGATCTAAAACGACAACTGTATTCTAACAAATACAGGATAGAATGTATATGGTGCAGATAAATTTAATGTAGTGAAATGATATGTGCAAAAAATATAATAGGGCTGTCTTTTAAATAGTACATAAGATCATTCCAATAATCCAAAATTCCTGTGGATCATCATTAAAAAAAAAACACTATTTATACAGCAGAAAGAAACATATTTTGTGTGCTCAGTTATTATTCAATGAAATTAACGATGTTTAAAAGAAATTCGACACATGTTCTACAAGAATCGAACACAAGAATCATCGCTACAATCGAAAATACACAGGGCAGTGTTAAAAAGATCGCTCGATATACGACAAACATCGTTCTTAAAAATCAAATGCTAAATATTCTGGTGACTTCAAATGCAAGTTTATCATATCTGCCAAATTCTAGCAACGAATTTTCTGCTATTAGATTTCGTCTTCTATAGTAATTCGAACAAAATGGATGTTAGCATTATTGAACAATAGAACATTTATAATAAACGATGTTAACGAATGGAAACTGCAATGTTAAATAGTTCAATCCATGTTTTAATAAATCATTTCTAAAATTACTAAGGTATCTCTTAGTGGTTTGATATTAAATACATGAAGACGGATTGTTTTGTGTTTCCGCGGCATGCGATGACGAATCTGTATTACGCGACATTATTGGAAGTTGCATTTTTCAAGTTCTTCACAAAAGAAATATTTCCATTGGAAGTCAGTTTAATGATCTCAAAGATGACGAGGTTTTATGATTTCGATGCATTTAGAAAATACCGCATTGAATTATATAGAGAAGCATGTTTAAAATTAAAATTGATATTAACTTTAGTATAGTAATGTAGTTTTACTGATATCACGTTAAATGTAGAGGTGACATAATTCTACACATTTTGAAATTCCATCTAAATGCTATTTTCTATAACAAAAGATTCCAATTCCCCTGTTAACATTATAGGAAAAACAGAGACTCAATATTGTAAATGTGTACAATCCACCATATGTGGACGTATTTGATTGTACTTCTCAAATTTATACGAGGCCATTGGCAACAGTGGATTTACTGATAAAATAGCATAATCCAGTGTAGAGTTTAAATATCACCTCACGCATTGTCAACGACTACTTTGATTTATTCTCTTCATTTTCCAGTGCATCATAGAAATGCCATAAGGAATGCCATTATAGACACTGTAAGAATTTTGCAATTTCCATTAAACACTTGAAGTTGAGAGATCTGTCTAACATCAACTATATATTCACGTCCCCCCCCCCCTGCTTATAACTGCATTATTCAAATAATTCTCTAACTATTTACAATGTTATTTAGGAAAGGTCATTTAAAGTAAATTTCAGTCAGACTCTGAAATCTGCAGCAGTAATTTTTAAAAAGCTTGAAGAAGAAATGTTTTTTTAAATTTTGTCATCATTTTCATTCATTTAAAAAATAAAAGTAAAAGACGATTGTGGCTCAAAATTTTGCTGTACTTTTTTAATAATATATATCAACAAGAAAACAAATGACTAGCTAGATGAACTCGTTGATGCAGAGATGCTTGTTACTTTATTATTAGCGGGGATGGATTGGATTCGAATATCTTATTATATAAAAAGCTTGTTTTGATCATGAATGGAAAACGCCTTCCAGAAAAAAAAAAAAACGCCATCTCTAAAGTTATCTACAGAAACACGATTTTATGAAGAGAACGAGTGAAACTTTACAACTGCAAGACATCGCGCCTATCAGACTCATTGTAAGGAAAAAGTAATTACAAACCCTGATATATGGTAACCGTAGCAATTAACATATGACGAAAAACAAACCAACCCGAATTCTGCGTTTGAAAAGAATGCAACTAACTACACATGCAACGGCAAAATCAAAGGTAATGTCTTTTGCCTAGAGTAGAAATAATGTATTTTGCTAAGAATCTCCAGAAACGTTTCCACAAACAAATTCTGACGGCAAATCACTATTAAGCAATCCATCTTCTGTGGAGACATAAACCCTAAAAAGCAGTTCGGTTTCCAACATCTGAATCAAATTATAAAAAACAATATTAGAAAATTCGATAGTATTCATCCGACATTACTAAAGTAATCATCTGACTTTTTGATGTAAATATTATTACTAGGTGGTATCAAATAGTTCTGTTGTGGTAAAATCCTGAAACCCTTGTGGGATAGCAAGCCAACTATCCCAAACCGTATAAAGGTGAGGGACTGTGTACTGTGTGTTACGTTTTGAGTTGCAGTTGGTTATTTATTGTTTGAAGTCGTTTGGTTGCAGCTGTTTCTATTGAGACTACCTTGTGTCTAGAAACTGTTAGTGTCTTTTGACACATTGTTTGCCTGAACAGGCTTGGCTCTGCTGCTGTTCCCCCGATAGGGGCGAATCGTTTGCACTTCGTGTGGGAACTGTCCCAGCACAAAATGACTGGTGATTTGTATGAAGTGTTGGAGCTCCTACAGAGCGTCGACTCGGAGTACGAAAGCGACTCGGAAGAAAGTGTGGAAGATCATGCAGCAACAGTCGATTGAAAGAAAAGAAGATACAGCATCAGGCCAGAGGCCGTGGAGAATTTTCAACTAATTTTGCGGCAAGACGGATCAAACGGGAAATTAACTTCCCCCAAAGGAGCCAGAGAAGAAATAAAAAGAACAATAATTAATAGAACACCATCTACTAAAACAAAGAAAATAGAGATAGCGTTTACCGAAGAAATTGAGAAGGCCATAAATCCTATTTTGTTCAACGTGGCATTCATGAAAAGAAGAAGAAAATTCGGTACCGTGGAGGTACAATTCATGCCAGAACACGATGCTAGGGATGATTCCGCAATCACACTGTTCACGAACGAACTGGCTCTTTTACCGCCATACCTTGGCAAAAGAACCACAAAAATCGCATTAAGTTATCCACCTGAAATTAGATCGGCGTCGTTTATGGCAGCCGCTTGCTCCGGTATCGCTAGTCGTGAAATTTGTGATCACGACTATGATGTAATTTTTGATATCATGAACTGGAAGTTGAAACAAAGAGCCAACGTGAAATTTTGCGTTAACTTGGAAAATCTGCTACAGAGGTACCGAGCCTATTTCGGCAAGCTTGCAGCAACGGAGCGATGGGTTGTGCGCAAAGTTTCGAGTAACACGGGTGCTTCAAAAGGGGAAGAATATCTCTGGTTGATACTGAGCGATCCAGAAGACTTGTCACGAGCGTCACCCCCGGAAATGTGGGTGAAATTCTTCAGCTTGTGCATGAGAACAGTCAGCGATATTGTTGATGTTGCTGATCTATCGTATGGGCCTGTGCAGGCAATACTAACATCTGAAATGAACACGGTGGTGGGTGGTTGTATCTACCAAGTTTGTTCCCTACCTGCTGACCCCAGAGCAGAAAGAACATCGTGTCGAAGACTGTCTCTGTCAGCGTGCCGTTGATAATCCATCCATTATGACGATAGTTGATTCTATGGGCACGACCCTGAGAGGAAGCAGCAGTTCTCATAATGGAAGAACCCTTCATATCCACCACCAAAGAGAGTAATTGACTACCTATAAAAGTAAAACTATATACTTTACAGGATTCTAGGCAAGAAATATATTATAATTTTCAATAGAGTTCCATAATCCATATCAACAAAAATTAAGTACTTTTAGCTCCGCGTGTTATACATTACTACATTACACCCTTACTGTTTGATCAAAGTAAAATTGTTCTTGTTATCCCATCATTTTTTTATAAATTGCATAGGTATAATATAATATTCCATAAATGTAACTGTAAGGACTATATGTCTAAACGGGACGAAATGTGTAGATATAATAGTTTTATTCAGCGTAATTTCATTTTTCTGATTTCGTTTCCCGAATTATGCAATTATTTGGGAATGAAAATTCGAGGAAAATTTCGGGAAAAAATCTGGAAACTATTCTTTTTGACTGCAACCACGTCATGGCTTCCTAGATGTCAGATCAGGCTTAGATGTTATGGATGAGTTTGCTTGCCCCTCTCCATTTTAACCAATCAGATGTCCAAGTAAAGAAGGCATGATTTTTTGACATTTAGCAAAAGTGTTCGATTCTGTTATATAAATTTCTGATAAACTACTTACTGGTTGAGTAAACAATTAACTATCCTCCATTCACTTTGTATACGTGTAGATAAATTTCTGACATTTTAATCTAAACCCAATTTCGTTTTATTATTTTTACTCTTTGTTCTAAAACTGCACACACATTGTGCAATGTTTATTTATATTTAATTTCTTTGTATATAGGCGTTTGTTTCCGTGGCAAAACAAAAGGAAAAAAATCAATATCAAATAAAGTAAATCTACTGTTAAAATCGTTAATTTTATAACCGATCTACTATTGACCCATAACAGTTTTTATTTTATGTAAAATCAATTCTACCAACTTCTTAATTATTTCTAACTCTGTTTTAGATGTATTAATGATGTTACAATTGGGGTTACTAAGAAAATGAGGTTTATGATACTAAAAATTTAAGAAAATTTGTTCTACGGGAGGAAATTTTTTCGCTGTCACCTATTTTAAGAGTAACTGGTACAACAATAACATCTGCATTAATAGAAATCTATGTGCTGGTCACTCATTCTTTATAAATACTGATGATATTCATTGATATAAAAAGTGTGTCGAATATCAATTGAACAAATTATTACCTTTTCGCGCACCATACTCTTATTTCCACAGCTACCATATTTTTAAGTTTCTGCTTTATTCTGTCTTACCCGACAACCTATTTTCATCTACTTATTCTTTTTTTTCTCTTACTTGATTCAGTCATTAGCGTACGGCCATGCTAGGGCACCGTCTTGGAGAACATCAGATAAACGAAATGAACCAAATACATATGTGAAAGTCTGATGCTCATTCTATCAAGTCATTTGCCGAACCGCTAGTTTACGGGGATGTAAACACAACAACATCGGTTGTGAAGCGATGGTGAGGGACAAACAAACTCACACACATATTACATATATATATATATACGAGGTTTTGCTCGGCCCGAGGCTATAGTAGAAGACGCATGCCCAAGTTGACACATAGTGTGACTGAACCCGGAACCATGTGGTTGGGAAGCAAGTTTCTTACCATATACCCACTCCTGTGCCTATATATATATATATATATATATATATATATATATATATATATATATATATACACACATATCTTATGATTAAAGGCAGATTTTCTCTGTCTGTGACTATATTTCTTTTTAATACAATTATACAATATAGAATTTCTTCAATTGGAATTTACCTATGATTTTTCGAAGTAGATTAGACTGGGTCATGGCATATACATTTTTTTCAATTTGACCCCCAATTAAGCAAAAATTCGAGAAAACTAAATAGTTTACGATTTCCCTCTCTCATTTCAAGTGCTTCACTCCTTCTATTACCACACTTTCTCCTACTTTCTCTTTACACACATAGACACGCAAACATATACACATATGACAGTGACAAACACAAATGTTTCAAACAACTACATACAAACACTCAAACACACACACACGTGTATGTGTTTGTTATTAGTAAAAAAAGGCGACAAACACAGTCCACTTTCTCATTCGAACACATTTGCAAATACACACCAACAATTCACTGACATATGGTGAGTAGATGCTAGCCGCTCACATTATGAGTTACACTATTACACCAATTGTACTGGGACTGTTTATCTACTTCCCGTTAGTTTTTAGTGTCGAGGAAACAAAACTTTCTCGAGAAATAACAAAAAAAAAACACTCCTAGATTTCACAAAGGACTTTAAGAAACGATAGGAACTAAGTTCAGTTGAAGAAAAGAGACGGATTTAAGGAAATCAGACGGTCGAATTGCCATGATAACTCAACAGAAAAGGTAAATTGGCTTTTAATTTACTTTCTGTCGCTAAGTTTTTGTAGTATTAATTTGCGAGCGTACTTCAGTTGTCAATTGTTGACAGAAAGAAATTGTAAGCTAAGAAGGTGTGTGTGTGTGTGTGTGTGTTTGTGCGTGCGTGCGTGTGTGTGTGTGTCTGTGTGTGTGTGTGTGTGAGTGTGTGTGTGTGTGTGTGTGCTTAGGAAGTGAAGGATAAAAATATGACAAGAAGTGGACAGATGTACATATATACATACATACATCCATACATACATACATGTGTGTGTGTGTGTGTGTGTGTGTGTATGTGTGTATTAATGTATGTGTGTTATCTCTCTCTATATAAAGCTGAAGTTGTCTGTGTGCGCCAGGTTTGGTAGCCTTCAACTAACACAATCTCCTCCCAGACCCGGCGGCGCAAGTTGACCAAAATTGAGAGTATGATAGAAGGGTTGCTC
>NC_043012.1:45752779-45760279 GCF_006345805.1 Octopus sinensis
ATATAACAGTGTATGTGTGTGTGCATACGTGTATAATTATTTCGAAACATTGATAATATATCGATTCTTCGAAATAATTATACTTTATGTTTGATAATATATAAGAATGGTTATGGTCACTTGAATGTCATCTTGAATGATACTGCTAGATGCAATTAACTTTGATGGATCGTGGAATGGGGAAATCAAAATCAATCCATCAGGTGGAGGTTGAAATACTTTCGTTCTTTATTTCAATGTTCTGCTGAGTCAGTCTAATTATTTTTTTATTTTTTAAACTACAGATAAATCGGAGGCATAATAAACTGATAAAAGTTGTTGTATAATGGGATGTTTTATTCTAGTTTTAATGGCAATGTGTCAGTATTAGTTACAGAAGTATTTCGTTGGAAAACGACCATTTTAATTCACTTCATGTAGAAGAAATGTAAGAAATAGCAACAGCACTTTTGAGAACATAAACTGTATTATGATTCTTTTATAGCCAGTATAATAGTAGTTGAGAGCAATAGAAAACGATGTAGAATCCTTTTGATATTACTATATTATAAATATGATGAAATGACTATTAAGCATAATGCGCAAAATAGAGGAAAGTTTACATCAATCAGATCTAGCAAAGTTATGAATATTCAACTTGGTTATAAACTTTCACTTTAACAAAAGAAATATTGAATTCTTATAAAATTTAACATCGATTGTGTCGATATTGTGTCTTTCTAATGATACATTGGATTGGTACGTTTATGTGAAAGTGGAATTTTAATTTGCCTACATAAGAACCGAATAGTATATACTTACAATGTCCATTTGCAGATACACTTTTATCCTAAAGTAAAATCTCTTTTCACTCAGAGTGCAATAGGTGGATGGGCTTTCATAAACATAGCAATATGAATTATTTCATCGGAACAAACCTTAGCGCGTACTTACACTAAATCTTTGACATATATACAGAAAACATGTCCACACACACACGCACTGACAGTTACATGCACTCAGACATATATACATATATATATATATATATATATATATATATATATATATATATATATATATATATATATACATATGCATATGCATGTATATAGGTATAAACATATTTCACATAATGCATACATGACTACATATATCAATATATTTATAGATATACATATACACACATCTGTATCTACCAATCTATCTACCTATCTTTCTGTCTATGTGTGTGTATATATGCATGTGTGTGTGTGTGGGATGTATGCATATATATATTTATATATATGTACGTACGTACGGATTTTCAAAAGAAAAAATAAACAGCACTGATTTGTTACAACGCTTCGTATCCGAATACGTAAACAACAATGCGATCGAAGGTGGGAAAGAGGTAATGGGTATACATGCATATTTCAGGGTTCTTTCTCCTTCTTCTGCACTTCATCCAACCCATTGTCCAACAACAAACGTGTTGCTTATTATATACATGTGTGTATTTGTGTGTGTGTGTGGGTGGGGTATATAATATTTCTCTTGTATGATAATCAAATATTTGAAATAGTAATAATGGTTTCAAATTTGGGCACAGTGCCGCCAAATTTGCTTGTAGGGTTAAGTCGTCTATATCGATCAACAGGTGCTTATTTTATCGACACTGAAAGAATGAAACGCAAAGTTGATCTGAGCTCCATTTGAACATCAGAACGTAAAGACGGAGGAAATGCTGTTAAGAATTTTGTCCGGCAATTCCTTAGCAGTCTGGTCAAAATGCTTAGCGGTATTTCGTCCGTTTTCACGTTCTGAGTTCATATTTCGCTGAAGTCCAATTTGGTTTGAAACCTTTCGGGATCTAGAAATTAAGTGCCAATTGAATACTGAGATCGAATTTAATCGAGTCCCTCCTTTACCCCGAAATTCTTGGTCATGTGCTAAAACTGGAAACCAATATTGCGACATACTTTCAAACTGTGTTCTCACCTGTACGTGTCGTAGTTCTGCAAGTCTTTTCTTACACACACCCACACACACACGCACACACATGCACACACACACACACACACACACACACACACACACACATGACCAGACACGCATGCGCGCATACACACATGCGCGCATTCACACATGCATATATATGTGCGTGTTTCAGTGTCTGCATGTGTTTATGAAATATACATTTTTGAATATGAATGTTTTTTCAGAAGCTTACTTATGTCCTTGAAAAGTACGCTACTTACTGACATATACAGAATTTGTTGTTGGAATAGAAAGATCTGCATTGCCATTCATTTCAGAGAAAATAAAGGGAGTATTCTCACATATCCACAAGTATGGATGTGAAAATAAGTGTATAGCTACAAGCACGCACCACACATGCGCTTGCACCCCAGCACATAACACACATACACATACATATATATCACACACATCTACTCTTAATATTTTGTTGGTCTTAATGCGCTAAGCACTAAACTTCACATTACTGTGCAACCACTTCATACCAAAATATTCGTGAATGTGGGAATTAAATAAAAAAAAAACGTGTTTCATGTGTTTCAATTGAATTGTTCCTGGTACCATATCAGAATTTAAGTAACACGTCAATTGTACATACTAAAATTAACTTGAAAGAGCTCACATGTTGCACGAAAATAAAATATGAATACCAAATGCAGACTGCTAACCGAAGAAAACTATATTAAGGAATTTGGCAACATGGCATCATGCATTGAAATCAAACATTAACTCTATATTATTACATATTTATTCCAACATGAAACTAAAATGGTAACTTGCACCCAGAAATACTCACAATTACATGCGTACAGATTTCTTACTGAATGATCTGTTGTAGACTACAAAGTCATTTGTTACCATCCTCGGGTTTCCTTATTTCCCCATTTAAATACAGCTTAGATTAGCAGAACTGTTACGTATCTTTATGTTCCGTCTCACGAACACGCACACATACGCATCTCCACACACTTACACGCCTACATTCACATAAATACATTAGTATACGTCACAAACACACATATATATATATATGTATATATATATACCCATCTGCCACACTAATAAACCTGCAAACATGTGTGTGTGCGTATGTACTTGTTTGTTTGTGTGTGTATTTGTGTGTATGTGTGATGTGTGTGTGTGTGTGTTGTGTGTATGTGTATTAATAGAGTCACATATTGAAACGCACATTGATATACTGAAATCTTCTACTGACATAATATCAATCTCACAAAAGTCTCAAATTTCCTTATTACGTATACTGAAACAGAACAGGTTTAAAGAAGTCATGTTGTAAAAACATCTCCCTCATTCTCTCTCCTTTACAGAACATTGAGATATTTGATATTTTTCTTGGTATCAATCGTTAATGAATTGATTTATGACGAATTTAGTGATGATATACAAAAGAGAAGTAGAATAAAGTAGAGTCATTACCTGATGTGAATTGTGTGACATAGTTTGTATATTTTTGAATGTTATACTATGTGAAGTTATGCACCATTCTTTCTTAAGATATATACAATAATAACGATTCATTTGTGTTGGTGACCACTTGTATGTTTTCACACACGCGTTTCCAATTTGATAGAAACTTGTCATTTGTAAGAAAGAGCTATTCAAGCAGGACAGCCAACGTGTTAGAAACAGTAAACTCCTCTTCCTAGAATCCCTCTGTGATTCTAGATTTGAATAATGTTAGTAGATCTGGATGATGATGGTGTATGAAGTACTAACAGCCGGAATGGTTACAGTTGCAATACATTTGTACAAAAGTCTGCCCGATCAGGACTTATTTCAGTCAATACGCGAATGCATGTCAAAGCCATTTACAGACAGATACACTCGAACATCGTGCTGTTTTATGATGACCATAGGCTAGTTCATATGCGGTAATACGAACCCACAGCACTCCAGCACGTAGGTAAACATCATTTAGGATTATGTACTAGTGATTCATGTGCTTCGGTATATTGATGCAAATATTGACTAAAAGATATGTTTTAATTGTTACAAGAAGTGAAATATCATTTTCGGATGGAAGTGAAAATTCTCACAAGATCGTTCATTAATAAAATGTTCATTCTTCTATAGAATTGGACTTTGGAAAAGAGAAATTACCGGAGAATTTCCAAATGTTTTATGCGAGGAATCTGACCGTGAATAAATCAATATAGACTTAATCAATCGGCAGAATAAACAAGTTTCAGTAGAAATGATTTGGTTTAATATAGGAAATTATGATTACATCTGAAATTCATAAGTAACGCACCATTTAATATATTTTAACGAAGCAGAAAATCTTAATATCTCAGCAGTGGAATTAAAATATATAAAGCGACAAAAATAAATATAAAAGTTAATTATAAATGGAAATGATCTCCGTTTCTCAATTATTCAGCTATGTACACACACGCACACATATGTGTATATGTTTGCATTTCTATGTGTGTTTGTGTATATGTTTGCATTTCTATTTGTTTATATATATATATATATATAATATATATAATATATATATATATATAATTATATAATATATATATATATATGTGTGTGTGTGTGTGTATATATATATGTATGTATGTATGGATGTATGTATATATATATATATATGTATATATATATGTATATATATATTATATATATATATAATATATATAATATATATAATATATACATATATATACGCATATACATGAGTATGTGTGTGTGTATGTCTATAGGTACACACATACATGTATATATATATATACACACATACATACATAGATTTATATATGCTTCTCGTACTCCTGACTCGGTTTCTCATTCGCCATCTCTCTATACATAGAGAAATAGATGGACAAGACAAATTGATGATAGATAGGTAGATAATTGAATTGACTACTAATCAACTTGAACTAACGTTGTAAACAAATCAATGATTTCCTTCTCCAAATTTCCTTTCAAATAATTTTCATTCGGCGTAAAATGTTAAAAAAAAAACTTTCGTTTCCAAACATATTACGATCCCGGTGCTCTTTGATATACAATTATCAATTCCCACTTACATTTTAGTGTGACAGTTAGTACTAATGGATTGTATGTGGTATAAAAAGCTGTAATAGTTGATACAGTAGTAATTTATCTTGTATTATCTCACTTCCCTGTAAAGTATCTGGTCAACATTATACCATTGAAATACAACATATTTGACTTTTAAGTAAATATGCTTTAAATGTTTCATTTATTTAAAGTAACTTCTTCGCAAAAGTGTTGCTGCAATTTTACAAGGAATATGTTAGTATGGACTCATAGTGCTAATATGGTTCAGCTATATTTTAGGAATTTTTAAGGAAGTAACAATAAAAAGCGGTAACAAAAATAAATAGAGCTACAATATCAAGTGCAAGAAGAAATGGTATCTGGTGTTAACATCACGAGACAAGTGGTACGAGGTGTAAACATATTGCTATAAAAGGAAAAATATGTCACAGCAGAGAGTTTTATATATCATAAAAGAATGACCTAAGTGAGCCCTGCCTAATGCTAAGGAAAAATTTAATTGGTGTCCAGGAGTTGACAGAAACGTATGTCGTTTGTTTAAAGCGGAAGACTCGCTGAGAAAACTGGAAGAGTTAATGCGCCTCACACCATCAACAATATATAACTGTAGTATAAGGGAAGAAAGAAGAGTTCATCGGCCGCTATATTTGGCCTTGACTACTGGCTAGATCTCAACTTTGTCACATATTACAGGCAAATCATTAGCTCAGATGTGACATGCAATCAGATGTAATCAGATAATGTACAGATCTTACTGATCCCGACATGCTTACGGCTTGCGCAAAAATATATAACAGAAAGCAAAGCAGAATGGCTGATGTTGCTGTATGTATAGAGAGTAGAAAATACAGCTGTTTTCTCTGTTGAAGAATGGGTAAGAGAAAACAAAATAAAAATAGTAGCAGCACAGTCAACAGTTGACGCGGGAGTTAATAAAACTCATGTTATACAAACGGTCAGAAAAAAGACCTTGGTAGCTGCTTGTGCTACTGCAACAATATTAACGGTTGCTGCTGCAATGCTGAACAGGGAAAAATAGTGAGAGGGTGTCCTCATCCGCAGCACTATCTACATAAGTGAATGATAATTTGGGGTATCAACCTGTGGGAAAGATACACCTTTCTGGCAGCATTGGCCAGACAGTGCTATAGAACAGCAATTCGATAGATTGGAAGAGAGATCTGCAGGTAATACAAAATGCTGAAGAATACAATGAGAGTAAAAAACGGATATAAAAATACTTGGTAAATAGTAAATGGCATAAGAACATTTGGTAAATTTTGGGAAGTACACCCGCACGAGTTTCACAAAGATAAAAAACAAAATCTCGGATTTTATGCGTTGAATCAAGTACCCTGACCTCCTAATGTGTTGCAATCCCATTAGTTTTGTTCGGAACAGAACAGGTTGTTTTTGTTTTGTTTTCATTGAATGAATTACTGTGACCTCCTAATATGCTACAAAACCATTTTTTTGGTCCGGAAAAAAGAGGGGGGGTTACATCTGAAATTTATATATATATACATATATATATATATATATATATATATATATATATATATATATATATATATATATATATGTATGTATATGTAACAAATTTTATCTCCTGATTATTCCCATTCGTCCATTGCTGCTTCTCAATAAATTCACCATTTCGAAATTCTTAAATAACTTCAAGTTTGTAATTACTGTTTCTTGCAAGATTAAAACATCTTGTATCTGAAAAGAAGTCTTGTAACTGGGTATGTTATCTCATATACACTGATAAGATTTTTTTTCTTTTTTTGCAACATTAGTTTCTCTTTGTAGCTCTGGCAGATGTGAACAAAGCAGCTCTTCCCGGAGATATACCCTTATCATGTTCTGAAACGTTTTATATTTCCCAGATTCATTTAATTTCTCGATTGTTTACGAACCGTAATTTCAGAAAAAATTGAACAAATATATTTCAAGAAACAACTATGAGTGAGTGAAACTTTCAAATACTTGTAGGATAACGAGGGTTTACCAGTCTGGAAATACTTAGTCATGTGTGAAAGTTTATCCTGTGCGATGATCTTTAACAGATAACTTTGATGGTATGCCTCGTTCACAAAATATTTTGTTACCAGAAATATCACTAGGTATCCATAAAGAAATTAAACTGAAGTGACTTATCACATAGGGGGAACTTTGAGAGAGATCCTATATTTCAGAAGCTAATAGTCTAGCTGATGTATCATTAAATTTAATCAAGCCACCAATGTGGTTGTGAATAGGAGCTATGTCCAAATGGGTTTTCGGTGTCGTGTGGTGGGGTGCTCCTTATGTCAGTGAGAATGTATTTACAAGTTGGTGGAACTGTGAATATAGCTTGTGTGGAACCATTGTGCATGGAAAGCATTAATGATGTGATTACTTAAATACGCAATTATTTTAATACTGTTGAATACTCAGGAGAATTATTCTCAA
>NC_043012.1:45765279-45777779 GCF_006345805.1 Octopus sinensis
ACCACGTGAAGCGCTGAGAAGAAATGAGGAAGCATTGTCTTTTAGTCTGTTTCTTATATCGCTCATTGAAGGCAACTCAATCGCACGACTAAATCTATTTTCACTTTCTATGACATTTTTTATTGATGTACATGGAACGAAATTAATTATTAACTTTTTTGCTCTTTATACTTTCAGTAAGTAACAGTTTTATACATTGTTCATGATTTAAATAAAGTTAATGATTATTAAATGCTTTAGTCTTAAGAAGTCCGTGTTGACATTTCATTATGATTGCACAATCATCTGTCTCATTCATATACATCATTAATCAGCGACTGTGACAATCTTAAGGTTTCCGATATGGCTGAGAGACCACAATAATTGATATTGGGAATGGATTTGCTCGGATACTTGCAAATGTTTTAACTATCTGCAATAAAGTAAGGGTCAGGTAGAGAAGGATCCTATGTCTGTGGCAAAATTAAGTAGTACGTTACCTTACATTGTTTTGTCAATATCTCGAGCTCACTGACATAATTCTGGCTAACTTGCATGCCCTCGACTTCCATTTCAATTAGAAACTTCAACAACCTTCTTATTGTTAGAGAAGCTTCTCGTATAAGATGATGACGATTAATAAACATAAATGATAGGTTGAGAAAAATAACTCCAGTACCTTAACTTTTATCCACGCCTATACAAGACTTTTTATGGTAACTACTCGAATCCACACATTACGATTTCACTGAGGAAGAAACTGCAAAAGAAAATGTCAGGATTGAAGCTGAAGAGTCAAGACTGTCTGCTGGTATGACGAAACAAAAAAATCTCAAGACATTGTGAACATTTAGGGAAACTTGATGAAAGACAAAATTTTTTATAGTTCAAAATAAAAGACAATGCTTATAGCTTGTTTCTGAGACAGCGTTTTTAATTTATACGAACTCTTTGAAAACGGACAGGGAATTTCTATCAATTGTTCAATATATCTATGACAAAATAGATCTCAGCTTTTAATTATACAGTCTGTAAGTATTTTGTTGTATACCAGTAATATGTATTAAAACGTTTATGAACAACAAAATAAGATACCTATATTGACATAAATTAATGTGTATTGGTGTATTGGTATTTTACTGCAGTGTTTATTAGACTCGAACTTCCGACTCAGGTAGGTTCAACTTCAAATAATTTACTTTATTTTGTCTTGGACAAATGATTTTTTATATACAAAATTCCTATTGTCTAGGCTGAAATGGAAGCGAAATCATAGCACCAAAAAGAAGTGAGCTGATTGACTAACAAATTGCGCAGTCCAATGTACGTGACTGAAACAAGAGGCCGTATGCTTGCTGATCAAGTTAAGCGCAAATTCAAAGCCAATTAAGTATCGTTGATCAATGCAATATAAGAGATCCACGGGTAAATATGGACCTGAATCTAAATCTTGATAGAGTAAGATTTATACGCACAGATTGCTTATTGTTACTACTTATAATATACATAACCACATGGTGTTGATCACGTTCCTCAGTTGCGTTTTTCATACAAGACTTAAAATATTGCAAGCTAGATAGCATGTGCTACACAACTGAAAATATTCTGCAACAAGAAGATCTTGCAACATTCGACAGAAGTAAAGCGCAATCATTGGATACAACAAAGGATAAACCACGCAAAAGTAATCTCCTATTGAGCGAATGAGTAAGTCTCTAACATTTTGCCTGCTGTGCACGAATAGCTGTTAGATTTACTCAGATCACACCCTACTGTTCTCTGCACAATATAGTCGTGGATGTATAAGGCTTAACAAACAAAAGATCTGATAATTGAATTTCAATGATTATGATCTTAAATGTATTTGGGACTTCATAGCAATAATCAAACTCGAATTGTAGACAGAATTTCTACAAATTCTTCTAATCCTCACTGAATACACATAGTGGACACATACCTATAAAAAGCCTAAGAATATGATTGCACTGGTATAAAAAAAAAGCTTCAAAGAACTTTCATTTGAGAGAATATGAAACGATCTGAAAGCTCTGTCAATGAGTTAGTAAGAAATACTGCAAAGTGTATTGTCTTGATTAAGCCACAAAATAATCTAGGCGCCACTTCATCATAGCAGATTTAACAGGTTAAACTCATTTCCAAATTATTTATATATGTTTATGGCGCCGTGAAACTACATAGGTAACTAGTTCGCAAAGACATATGTTAAAAGGCATTTCAACGGTGACTATACTGTCTTTTTACTTTTCTGCATTGTATCACGGACTTAATTACCCACAGTGTGTATATTTTCACAGTGAGAATTCAAGATATTTCTATGCAATCACAATTTAATACTCTGAAAATAAAACTGAATCTTAATACAATTAAAAAAAATATACAAATCCATGTGGTCTCTAACATAAAATTGTCTTCTTCTGCCTTTTCATAAATCCTGAATCCAAAGATTCTACAAATGTTGAGGAAGTCTAAAGGATATCTCACTGGTTCACAAGGTAAGAGAAATACAAATATTTCAGTTTCTTTTGCGGATTGTTTGAAACCTTATGCATGAGATGAAAAAAGGGCCTTGAGCTAGTTACTACATTTTCGAAAGATGTTGGGTTGGAGTTTGGTCATGATAAATGTTATATGGTTGGGAAAAGGGGAAAATCTGTAAACCACACTGACAACATCTCCATCAATAACTTAACTGTTACTCCTGTATCTGACGCGAAATGTTCCAGGTATCTCGGGATGGCTAAAAACATATCTTACTATGACATCTGTAACAAAGTACGTGTCATTACAGAATATTACAGTCGAATAAAGAAACTTCGATCCTCAGAACTCTCTGCATTCAATAGAATAGAGGCCCACAATGTGTTTGCAGTGCCAGGACTGATACCAACATTTGGGCTACTTGATTGGACACTTGATGAAATTCGAGCCATCCATGTTAAAACCCGGGAAATATTAACAAGCACGTAATTTCCACATAAACTGTAACATAGACCGCTCTCCCTAAATCGAAAACAAGGCTGTAGAGGCCTAACATCGATCCACAATGCTTTTGAATGTCGTATGACATCCCTTCAACAACATCTTTTAACCACCAAGTGTCAAAGCGCATCGCTTGATCAATTTTGCATAATGAGGCTGATAATGTCATAAGACTAGGAAGGCAGCTCCTTGAGCAGCATTCCTTATCTGATAACCTTAAATACATGCCGACATTTGTCACACGACTCAACTGCAATGTATCATTATGAAAGGATGAGTCTATATGAGCAGAAGATGATGCATGAATATGTTGTTAAAAATTCCGAGATGAATGGCGGTGCCCCAGCATGGTCACAGCTCGTGAGCTGAAACTAGATAAGAAGATAAGAAGATAAGAAGATAGTAACATTGATAATCAAAGCAGTCTATCATGGACCAACAACCGGATTACTATCTCCCACTTTTGCAGTCAGTACAGGAACAGGAAATAACAACCAAATAGTTGATGCACAAAAGGGATAGAGATTCAGGAAAATGTTATCACGGTATTATCTACCGATGAGACGTGTTGTTGTATTTACGGCACTGTATAATGAAATCCATCGGAAGGATAACTTTGAAGACAAAAAAATAAGAACCCACAGTATGGCAGAATCCATAGCCACTCCTTATAAAAAGAAATACTGGTGGAATGCCTTAGTGAAAACTCCAATAAAATGTAAGCACAATAGACCTGATATAATGATTTGGGACAGAGAAGAGAAACTGTGTACAACTGTGGGAATTGGCCGCCTATCAGATGTTGACACAAAGCTAAAGATCAGTGAAAGAGAGAATACCTACGCTGAACTGTCGAGAAATTTATAGTTACTCTATCCAGATTACAAGTTCAGATTTATACCTGTAATTATTGTGGTATGTAACATACCGCCTAAATAACAATCTTGAGAAATTAGGCTTCCCAAAACCAGATAGGAGAAAGCAGATTCAAAGACTGCAGAACCAATCGATAACTGGAAGTTATGGCCTTGAGCACGGCCATTATATCAGTTATTCGGCGGAATCCAAAGAATTTGACAGAAAATCAAAATATTATAAGTGTGTTAAACCCCTCTTTTTAAACAGGATCTACTTGGTTTTAATGTTATCAAAGAGTGTTTTTTTCGCTATCTTTAGGCCTACATGTTCGGAGGGGTTGGCAGGATACTGGTACGAATTTGACGGAGCTGAATGTGACATTAGATATTAAGCAACATCAGTTCTTAGTATTAGGTGCTGCACATGGTTTAGTGTAATGCTGGAATAATTATTATCTTACTCATCGATCAGTGGAGTTCGAACAAGTTAGGGTAGTAAATTTCAAGTCAGAGTAAGCATTTTGACAATCTTGGATTACGATTGAGATTGCATGACCATTATGGGCAATCTATAATCTCTGCAGATGGCAGGGACTATATACCATGCCTTTGTGTTTGGGTCAGCTAGGCCTAAGGTGATATATAAAGATATATATATAACGTTTGTCAGCAATCGGAAACTTGAAGGTCAATAGCAAGCACGTCTCTGATGTTAACAATCAGAAAAATCATTCTTTCTATTGGTGGATACTCAAGGCTGATAGGGGATTGGTAGATTTTACAGAGACAGTGTTGACAATTGCATGCTCTAGGTGAAGAAAGACAGACTCTGTGAAACATTTTCCATATATGTCGGGGAAATCATTTCAACATGAAGACGTATTGGGAAACAGAATTTTCCCCTGAAGAATCGATTAGGTGAACCTACCTATAAGTTTATTGGATATCATGACCATGTACTATTTTGCAATGACATCAGATGGTGTCAGGTTTGCTCTAGATAATACAGTCCAGTCTTTTTAGAGGAAAACCCCTGTCAATGATAACTGGATAGAATTTCGGCTTTTACAATGTTGTGTGTCAGGAGCTAGCAGTTACAGGTTGGGATGAGAGAGTATTATAGCGTGCGGTGTTTGAAGTGATATAGTCGAAACACAAACAGCTGACATTGCATTTGTGGGAATTGAAGAGTTAATAATCTTATTGGTCTGCATTGGGAATGGTTCCGGAAGTTCCAAACTATGTCCATAAAAGTTTCTAATATGAATAGAGAACTGAATTTGATAATTTCCCTAAGTTGTTTTGGATTTGGTGTTGGCACACTTCGGTGTAAGTTATGTTATCTGTAAAGCTACTTGCCGATAATGCCTCACTGTAGTGGAGTGTGGGCATGGTGAAGATCTCCCTACTCGCTGAAGAATTGGAGATTCTACTACTGATGCTAGTGTGATGAATTTAGCTAGGGTGGTTGGAGTGGCTGTGAATATATATATATATATATATATATAATATATATATATATGTACATATATGTACCCCCTATTTGTGTTTTCTATTGGGGTAATACTTCCCCGCTCCAAAGACTCGTATTTCGCCCAGTAAGTCGAAAATTGTTAAATTTACGGTGTGCTGAATTATTTGAAGATATTTATCAGATCATTCTTGAACATGGACATAGTGTGGTGATTTATATCGTTTAAGATATGCCAATCCATTATCCCTAAGGAAGGCCAAATTATGAGGGAGCATGTGTTCACAGAACACCCACGATGAATATCCGGACGAAGACAGCCAGCATAGCTGAGTCGTAGCCCGCCATAGATACATCAAACGCTGGACTACATTTCTTTTTTAAATCTCAGTAGGAATCATTGTGGAACAGTCTAAACCTCCTAGGGTTCATTATCAATCTGAAATTGATTATTTTTGGTAAAGTTGCTTAAATAAATAAATAATTTGTTGTTTTACAGTTCACCTCGTTTGATACCGACACACACTAGCATACGAGCATAAAAGCACACACTCACACACACACGCAAACACACACAAACACACACACACAAAGACAAACAGACATACAGCATGGGACCACACACACAGACACACGCCCACACACAGACATAGACATAGACACACACAGACCCACACACATATAAGCGTTGATATTTGACTTGCAACAACATTGCTATTTCTCAAATAATCTTTACCAAAGCGTAAAGTGTAAATCAGAAAAACGATGATTCAATTAAAAAGATATAGAGAGAGTGAAATTTATTTCGGCATAACTGTTTGGGAATCATTGATAATTTGTAACGCTTTTCTCATGAAATTCTTATTGAAGCTTTTGTTTTATTTTCTCACTCACACTTATATCTGGAATATTGTCATTGACCAACTTATACTTTCAAATGCGATGCCATTTTGAAATGTATGGAACCTGCAAAATTCTTCCCTTAATTTGTTTCACATTTAAATTTGTGATTTGTAAAATATTCAGTTTTTATGTTCTATGACTTTTTTAATGTTTTAATGTTTCAATATATTCCCTATTTTATGAAATTTATAATTACAATTCATAGATCATAATACACGAATATTGTAGAAGTGTAAACTAATTTAAATAGAAATTTTGAAGGGGTAAATTATTGTTTATCATCCATTGTATCTGAAACAGCTTCCACACTTTGTTTTAACATTTGATTTTTCTGAAACGAGAAATTTTAATAACGACTGCGGACCAATATATGCTGTTTAAATATTTTATGTGAAATGTAATTGTCTCTGTATGTTTACAAATGTTGTTCAACGCTTTATTTTAAAATGATTTAATATTAATCTATAGAAATTTAAATGTGAAGAAAAATGAATGAATAATCTTATTTCTTTCGCTGTATTGGAAACTTTTCGGAGATATGATCTCTAAATGAAGAAAATATTAATAATTTATTTACATCCGAGACAGCTCAGTTACTGTACAATATTATCTTCCAAATTTTTCCAGGATCTCGAAAGTTATTGCTTGGCTTTTGCTACTTACCGTGATGTTTGCATGGAAAAATAACACTTTCTGGAAAACTACATTGAAACAAGAAACAGCTTCAAGATCTCCAGCCAAGAGGCTGGTAGAACTATCTATCACTTAATAAGTAGGCATAATACTCAATAACTGAGAACAAAAGTCTTATTAACCAAGTGAATATATTAGGGGTCAAATATATATAATAGAAAAAGTGATCAAGAAGAATAGTTTTCATAAGTTTAGTAGAAGGTGATTTATTTTTATGAAGAGAAGTAATTAAGAAGAGTAAATTACTCAGGTTATGTAGATAGTGAAATGTTATTAATGAATTAAAATATCTTGATTATAATCACCCCATGGATTTATATGGACAACACCATACAAAATTCTGGTGCATCTAACTTAAGTACCATATTCATTTGAATCTAAAGTTTGCTGAACTTATATATATATATACATTCTTAAACTAAACCATTCTGGTACTACCAACAGCGCAACACCACAGAAAACATAAAATACCAGGCAGAACAAGAATAAAAACAATATCATACATATAGAATTTATTTATGCCGCGTAAAACATTAAAAGTATAGTACAGTCAACGAAGGGCTTCAGAGTAAAGAGTGGGACAATCATCAACGCATCTGTATAAATGATCTAGAATGACAAAACCCATGAATAAATTCTTGGATTACCATACCAACTGTCAAATAAAATGTAAGAACATTTGGGAAAAAATCTATTGCGCGCTGGGGTAGGAGCTAACGATTATGTATGTGAAGAACAAGTGAGATGTCAATCTTTCTCGCATTTCTTTAATTCCCTACTCATATCCCATTTCAATTCAAGCGCCTTCAGTTTTTATTCTGTTTTTACAACAGTCACCTCATCATTATATCTAGGGCTGCTGTAGTTGAAATTTAAAGTACATGCATCCCTCATTCGAGCAAGCATATATTTTATTCATTACATTTTCTCTAGTTGGTGACAAGAAATGTTGTCAACCACACAACTATTATTTAATAATACACACATTTCTTTATAATTATCAGGTCATCCAATAAGTTCTGTCCGAATTTTGAATAAAGAAAACAAGTGATCAAATGTTATATTTAATTGAAATTAATCATCAATGTACTTTCCCTGATTATCTATGACTTCCTTCCATCTATTTACAAGCTTTTTAATTCCATCAATTTAAAACGCTTTTGGTTTCAAGAGCTCTGAAATGATTCTGTAAATAACGAAACAAATGGTAGTCTGAACGACCAAAATCGGGAGAATAAGGTGGATGAGGAATTTCCTTCCCAATAAACCTCTTCGATCTACTGTGATGTGATCTTTGCAGTGTGGGGTCGCGCATTTTCCTGATAAAACATCACTCCTTTTCAATTCACTAAAGCGGGTCTTTTTGCTTCAAAGCTCGGTCCAAACGCTCTAATTACTGACAGTAGACATGAGCATTGATTGTTGCATTAGTTGGTAACCATTCAAAGTGAATTGCTCGTTTACAATTCCACCAGATTTTTCCCACGAAGTTCCTTTCTCAGTTGTGGTTCAGCCTTTTCCCTTTTACCAAGCCACTGTTTATGAGGTTAAACATTTCGATAGAAAAGCCATTTTTCGTCACCAGTCACAAGTCTATCCAAACAGGATGGAATTAGTTCGCGAGAACGGAGAGAGCATATCACTTAGGGATATGCGGTTGCTTTCGGACAATTCATGAGGCAGCCATTTTCCAAGTTGTTGAAGATGACGATGAACAGTTGTATGGTTTGAACAAAGCTTTATTGACAATTATTCAACTGATAATGCAGGATCTTCTTCAAGTAATGCCTCAAGGAGCTTAATATCAAACTCAACTGGACGTCCTGTTCGATCTTTATCTTCAAGGCTGAAATCTCCACTTCTGAATTTTGCAAACCATCTTCTGCAGTTTCTTTCATTCTAGCATTCTTTCCCATAATCTGAGTGTACGTTTCGAGTTGCTTCGGCTGCAGAGTTTCCTTTTTTGTACTCATAAGGCATTTTGTGCCTCAAATGCTCTTTGGATACTTCCATGTTTGAAAGGGTTTTAATCAAAGTAATTTTTATGATATCAATCGTAAAATAATATTTTAAAATTATATTTAATTAGTTTAAAGGTACACTAATGCATACACATAATTTTTAATTCCATTAGACATTATAAAATAGTATTAAATTTCATTCAGTTTTCAAAAAGGTAAAATCGGACAGAACTTATTGGATGACCTCATGAAAGTAAACATTGACATAAACATACAAATATTCTTTAGAATCCGTAGAAACGTCGAAATTTTCAGTTCTAGACATCTGTCACTACAACACACATATATACGCAAATGTAATTCCATTTAAAAGAAGCGGATAGAAACTTAGCACAGAGTTAGTCAGTTTAACGAAAGAACGCTACCAGATCTACTAATTCAGATCTCAGGTAATACTAAATGCATCTGCAAGCACACGCGTATATTCAAGCTTGAATAGTTGCATACGTGTATGCATACATACGTAATACATAAATATATATACCTACATGTATACATACATTTATATATATCCATATATATGTATATACATATATGTATATTTTTGTGTATATATGTAGATATATGTGTGTATATATATATATATATACATACATATATATATATATATATATATATGCATACATACATATATATATATATATATATATATATATATATATATATATATATATATATATATATATATATATACACACTCATACATATATATATAAACAACTTATAAATAAGGGCAAACGAAAAAATTCCTAATGCCAAATATGCCGAAAATTGGAATATTATCCATTACCATATAATTTTTCACAATACGCAAGCTACTCGAAAAAAAAGCCGAGAGAAATTTCTAAAAAATTCCATTATCACCATATCGGACCGATTTCAGGGTTAGTTCGTAAGAACCCTCCCTTCGTCAGTGATAAATGTGGTAAAGAAATAAATGAGATACTTACTCATACCCATGGAAGAAGCAAAACACTAAGTCATGAGCACAATTAAGTATGCCAAATACATCCAAAATAGAAATGCTCCAAGCCCATTCAAGACAAAATTCGAAAACATTTTATCCTAGATTAAATATAAATTTAACTGTTCACTTCCGGACTCTCTCACTCTGTGAGAGCCTCAGGTCAAATCGCACGTGTCTTGAATGGGCGGGACTATTTCTATTTTGGGTGCATTTGGGGTACTTAATTGTGCTCATGACTTAGTGTTTTGCTTCTTCCATGGGTATGAGTAAGTATCTCATTTATTTCTTTACCACATTTATCACTGACGAAGGGAGGGTTCTTACGAACTAACCCTGAAATCTGTCCGATATGGTAATAATGGTATTTTTTAGAAATTGTTCTCGGCTTTTTTTCGAGTAGCGTGCGTATTATGACAAATTATATGGTAATGGACAATATGTCCACTTTTCGGCATATTTGGCATTAGGAATTTTTTCGTTCGCCCTTATTTATAAGTTGTTTATAATTTTAACCTTTAAAGGTATTTTTTAATATGCTGGTCATTGATAATTTTTTGTTTCAAAAAAATTTTATCTTTCATTAAGTATATACATATATATATATATATATACATATGCATACATACATATATTTATACGTAAATGTCGAACGATTAAATTGAATGCTAAATAACACATTAGCGGAGAGAATATTTTTTTTATTTGTGTTGAGCACTCATTCTCCTTGTCTGACATTTGTATATATATATATATATATATATTATATATATATATATATTGTGAAGTAAATGTGGGTGACCCGTATGGGACGATGCTACTGAACTTTGTAGCCCGAGGTAGACATCTCCTCCAGCTGGCTAACAACACACTGTACGTGCTCGATCAGTATTTGCGAAAGGAAATTATTGTTCACATCTCTAGCCTAACACAAATACTATATGCTTTTTCCAGTGACAAAACGTCACTGATCTCAAAAAAGGAGAAACAAGCAATAATAAATCTTTGAGCGAGATGTAAACAGTAGCAGCAGCAGCAGTGAAGTATATTTGCCACCTAAATGTGGCTGACACGTATGGGACGATGCTTTTGTGGTTTATAGTCCCAGGAAGACATCGCCTCCAGATGGCTAACGAAACACAATCTGTAATATACACACATTTTAAATTATTTTTAGAAGCAAAAATGAAGTATGTTATATAGACAACACATCGCTTTGACTTACAGTCGTATTTCAAAACCATAATTAATGTATTAAACGTCCCCTACTATACCCGTAGATAAAAGCTTGACAGGTACTACCTTTCAGGAACAGAAAAGATCTTGGAATAATAGTAATAAGAAGGTGATACCACGTCCCTACAACTCTAGAATTCCCGATCCGGAGGTGCCCCCTCCCCCCGGGTGCTGTTGATTATCATACAATAGACATTTGGACATAAGTACATGCATAATACACACACACACACACACACACATGCACGCATACACACACATGCGCGCGCACACACTCACAAACACATACACACACATAAACACACAAACAATATAATGGAGAAAAGATAAAAGTCGAAATAGACAAGAATGCGTCTGGTCTGCACGACAGACTGATGGAAAAGAAAGATGATCATGTCAGGAAAAGAAGAAGAACGATGGTCACGTGTGAGCATATAATGATGAAAATAAATAATTATAAATATATGCATATATACATACATATATATGTACATGCATACATTCATACATATATATATATACATATATATATATATATATATATATATATATATATATATATATATATATATATATAGATATATATATATATTATATATATATATATATGCTTTTATGGTACATGATGTCACAAAACGTAAACAACATGAAATACAAAATACGAAAGCAACGTGAAGTACGAAGACACACTTGGATATGCAAAGAAGGAGAGAAACAAATAGAAAACAAGACAAGTAACATAAAGAACGACCCTTCATCAGTTGTCTGCTGTCCGCCTGCACCTACTCAAGCGGCTCCATTTAATCGATCAATCCAAATATTACGTCAATTTGAAATAAACCGCTCTGCTTCGGTGCATAAGGCCATATAGGTTTTCAATATACAAGATGCTCCATTATAATTTTGAGCAACTGGATTAAGGCTCTTGGTATTGGCCACGTGTGATGATACTCTTCATTTCTGGTGCAGCAGCTATACGATAATTTCACAGAACGTCAATTACATATTTTCCTGTATCTGTGAGCTGCTGGAAAGTGATTGTTTAGGAGAGACAGGTATATTTTACCAATGTTAGTTTTATATTAAAGGGAAAGGGAGGGGCGAACCGAATAATTTTCCAATGGCCTATTTTTAGGTTTCTTATTATCCTGAATAATACCAGAGTGGTATGTACTACTTTATCTGTGATGCCATTAGATCTATTATTAATATATTGA
The DNA here is from genome assembly GCF_006345805.1 of Octopus sinensis. Classification (NCBI taxonomy): domain Eukaryota; kingdom Metazoa; phylum Mollusca; class Cephalopoda; order Octopoda; family Octopodidae; genus Octopus; species Octopus sinensis. The sequence goes on from NC_043012.1 coordinate 45,777,621, forward strand.
TTATTATTAGAGGGATTATATATTAATTTATCTTTGAAGCCACTATTGGCTAGGGCCTTGTTGCAAAAGGGACAGCTTTCACGAAAATATCTTTGGAAGAAAGATGTTAGAGATTCTGTTACTAATATTACCTATCAGGTTTTAAATAATACAGGTGGG
>NC_043012.1:45782779-45832779 GCF_006345805.1 Octopus sinensis
ATATATATATATATATATATATATATATATATATATTATATATATAATATATATATGTATATATACATACTAGGTATGGTATATGAATTCAGCAAGACTTTAGATTCAGATTAATATGTTACTTAAGTTGAGGCACCAGAATTTAGTACAGTATTATCAATACAATTTCAAAAGAAGGTGATTAAAATCAAAATAATCACGAAGGATATCCGGAGGTAATGCAGTACGAACCTTTCAGGCAACTCCATTTAATTGAACAATGCAATCATTTCATTACATCAATTTAAAATATAGACCAACCTTCAGCTGCACAAAGACAGAGAATTTAATTAAAATTAGAACAAAAGGACACACTATAATTTTTACCTAAAATCTCCTAGAATTTAAGGAGATAGACAAAGAACAATAACATCGAGCGGATCTGGCGAACGGACACGTTTAAGAAAAAATATTGCGGTACAAATCACATTTTCTGCAAGTATTAATCTTTAGGGATCTCGGTTTAGATTTCTAGAAATTTCTAATTCACTCATATCCATGACGATGCCACTATTACGCATATTATATTTCTGGACTGCATCCAATGTAAGGCGATTTCATTGTTTGGCCTGAATTCCATCACAAATCAAATTCTGATCTTTCGGTTTCAGTGCATATACTTACATGTGTTGATGCATACACATACACATACATACACGCACGCACGCACGCACGCACACACACATACGCACACGCACGCACAAACAAATGCACACACACATACATAGAAAAGAAAAGAGAGAAATATGGACAAAATAATGCAAAGATCTTATTAAATTGAAGTTTTGATATCTCATAGAAAGTTTAAAAAACTTCATTTTTTTAAAGTCTTTAATAGTGGGCAGAAGGCGGTGAGGTGCCAGAATCGTTAGCACGCCGGGCAAAATTTCGTTTGTGCTTAACGTTCTGAGTTCAAATTCTGCCAGAGACGAATTTGTGTTTCATCCTTCCGTGTTCGACGAACTAAGTGCCAGTTGAGTGCTGGATCCGTTGTAATCGACTTCCCACTCCACTGAGCTTGGTAGTCTTGTGCCAAAATTGTGAAACAAATATTTAATGGGGGATTGGTCCGCCTTTGACGTTGGTCATAGCTTTCCTGGTCTACGAATACATGTACTGCATGGTGTTTAGCAGAATTTGGAGTTAGAGCTTTATAACCGGATAACTCGTTTTTCGGAGTTGACATTGAACGGTTTCGGTTGACACATAGTTGTCAATGTGGTTGTTTAAATTCTACAGTAAATTTTCCTGTCGTAGTTCGATGGTTTTTATTAGGCAATATGTTTTACTATTCTGTAATTCCTCTAATTGAAATTTGCCTTCTGTTCAGAAATATGTTTGCCAGAGATGGTTTTTACCTTGGTTTTAGTATAGCAGTATGATTTTAGAGAAACTATTTCTAGAAAGATTAAATTTAATAGTTTTCGACTCAAGCTTCAACCATCTACACTCCAAGATATTTTACCCATTTTAACTTTTATCTTTTACTTGTTTCAGTTATTAGAGTGCGGCCATGCTCGCCGCCAGTAAGAGATCTTAGTCGCTTGAATAGATCCCCGGTACTAATTTTTGTTAAGTCTGGCATTTATTCAATCGTTCTCTTGTCCAATCCCTAGGTTACGAGGGCGTAAACACACCGACACCGGCTGTCAGGTGGTAGTGGAGGACAAACACAGGAACAGAGCCACACCCACACCCACACACACTCGTATACGACGGCCTTCATTCAGTTTTCGCCCCCACTAATACACTCACAAGGATTTGGTCGGTCCATGCCTATAGTAGAAGACACTTTCCTAAAGTTCCGCGTAGTTGGACAGAACCATGGACCATTCGGTCGGGAAGCAAGCTTCTTACCACACAGCAACGCCTTCGTCTATCTAAATATAAGTAACTGTAATGAAAGAAAATAGAAACTTGGAACTATAGTATAAAGTACAAGGCATATACAATACCTACCAACACATAGATCACTCTCGTATTTATTATGCTGCCAGCCAAAGAATAGAGTTAAATAAAATGCAGCGTTCCCATTTTTATTTATAATTTTTTAATGTTTTAAATTTTTTTAAATTTAAATATTTCATTTTTTTTTAATTCTTTAATTTTTTTAATTCTTATTTTTTCTAATTATTTAATTCTTAATTTTTGATTTTTGATTTTAATACTTTTTGAAGCGTGAAAAAAGTTTCAATTGTTTATTGATAAGTTTTGAAATGTTTCTTCTAATTTTTAAAAATCTCTTGATTCTAGAATTTTTAGTATTTCAATTTTGAATTTATAATGTATTTTCAATTTTCATCTGTAATTCATATTTTTAAGTATATAAAAAAAATGATTACGTATACTTAAAAAAAAATTGCAGTCTATTTATTTATAATTCTGTTTTTCATTCTTTAATTTATCCTTAACCATAACTAAAAGTATAGCTGGTTTTTTGGGCAAAATCTTCGTTGATAAATCTTGGCTTTCAGCGACGTTGTTTGTTTCCATGTTAACCATGCAGCCGGCATGCATTAATTAAGCAAGTGCTGATGAAGTATAGCATTCGATGCCAATAATGTCGAATTATTATGCAGTTCTGCTTTCTCTCTCTCTGTCTGTTTATCTATCTATCTATCTATCTATCTATCTATCTATCTATCTATCTATCTATCTATCTATCTATCTGTCTATCTATCTGTCTATCTATCTATCTATCTATCTATCTATCTATCTATTATCTATCTATCTATCTATCTATTATCTATCTATCTATCTATCTATCTTTTTTTTCTTTTTATTCTTTTTATTTCATTCAATTTTTTTTGTTTTTTGTTCTTTTCTTCCCTTTTACGATCCCTCTTGATCGAAAACCTACGCCACCCCCTTTTTTTTCTTTTGTTTTTTGTTCTCTTGATCCCCCAAAAGAAAAGCTCTACCTTGTAACTTGTCCCATCTGTGTGCAGCCCTGTGTGGCCAATAAAGAAACTTATCTATCGATATGTCTATCTATCTGTCTATCTGTCTATCTATCTATCTATCTATCTATCTATCTATCTATCTATCTATCTATCTATCTATCTATCTATCTACCTATCTTACCACTTGAAAAGGAAAGTGAGAGTAGAGAGGCAAGTTTTGTCTAGCGAATGTTTTAAAAAAAGATGGGAGAATGTAGCAAGGATGGCACGTATGAATGACGAAGCCACCTTGAGCATAGTCCTATGAACCCAGAAATCGAAAACAGAGAGTTGCTTATTTGCAAAAAAAAAAAAAAAAAAAAAAAAAAAAAAAAGAAATATAAAATGTGACTTCATTGACCGAGGTTACCGTGGTCTTTTCCGTAGGCTTTTCTTTCCACGGGTAAACCTCACCTGTCCTCCCCTTTACACTTCATATTGACATTTCTGTGATAACGATCCCTATTGATCAATTTTTTTTTCCTTTTTTTTTTTTTTAACCCCCCCTTTTTTTTGTCCTCTTTCTCTCCTTTTACGATCCCTTTTGATCGAAACTCCCCCTTCCTTTTTTTTTTTTTTTAAACCTTCAAAAGAAAAGCTCTACCTTGTAATTTGTTCTATCTGTGTGCAGCCCTGTGTGGCTAATAAAGAAACATATCTATATATATATCTATCTATCTACCTATCTATCTACCTACTTATCAATCTAGATTGATAACAAACTTCTGGATTGTTTGATGCCTGCTAGACCTAATAGATATAGCAGCCAAATCTTGCTCAAAGGACAATCTAATGTTTCATGTACGTATTTGTTTATTGACAATTGATGGATGTTTCTACATCGTAGATTGGTCTGTTAGAAGTAGCAGCTAAATATCCTTCAAATGTATTTCAGCTTATATTGTATAAAAAGTTAATGTATGCTAGAGTGGCTAGAAATAATGTCCAAATTTCCCTGAAATTTCACCGTACAACATGATGTAGTTACGTATATATTTAGGTAAAGTTCGATGCAGTGTGATAGTAATAAATTCCACAACATATCTTGTCTCACAGAATTAAGAAAGAAAACTGAAGATAATTTGGCTACAATTTATTAAACCCACCAATGGACATTACTAGTACACTCATATCGACCCCAGAATGACAATAGAGTCTACCAGGACTTCAACTCGGAACACGGAGAGAAGCAAAGTTAGATGAGTCAATAAAGGGAGATAGAGAGAGGGGATAGAGAAAGAGAGAAAGAGAAAGAGAAAACATTCAAAGAAGGTCAGTGAGGGCACTACACTTTTCTCCTATGTCAGCTTGTAAGGCAGGACAAAGAACAAGTGTTACACTAGCTTCTGTCTGTGATTGCTTTCTTTCTCGTTATAATTCTCTGTTCCCGGCAAAGTTGTGCTTAATACTTCGAAGTTAATTGCACTAACATTATTTATTGTTGGATACAAATTTTGCTTTTTAAATTTTTGACTTCACACAAAATATAGCAAAGATTTTGTAGAACTCTAGAGGAAACTAAAGCGGAGAATGAAATAAAGTAGCTTAACGTTTCCGGCGCATTAGGGCTGGTTTGGTGAAGATATGAATGGTGGTAATATGCATGCCGAAATGTGGGTTCAGTTCCTGTCAGCTAAAACAACTTCTCAATTATAATCAGTTTACTGTGCCATTTAATCAACAGCACGTATTAAGATTTATATCCTAACTTTAATATTGCAGCTTCACCGATAACACCTTAGCCATATAATTTAGTATTATATTGTAGTCTTAGTCTTATTGTTATTTACCTGCTACACTTTATTCATGATCTCTGATTACTAGATTTAACTATTACTGTAGACTGTTTATAATTATATTTAGTTTAAAATATAGACTGTTTATAAGTATATTTAAATTAAAATAATTAGTAGTAATCTGTTGCTTTTTGTTTTGTATATTTGAAATACTTCCCCTACACAATTGTTTTATACATACAGTAGTAAAAGCCAACAGTCTTCCACTGACCATGAGGGAGAAGTAGGGTATTAAACTTTACTGGTTGTCGACAATATTCACCCGTGCTACGAACCAACAATAGTGTAAGGTTGAGAAGCCTACAAAAGAAAGACAAAGAAACAAAGAAATAAATGTATATCACATATTATTTCTGTTTAGGATACACAGACACACGCAGGCACACACACACATGAACGCACACACACACACACACACACACACACACACGTGTATATACATATATACATACACACACACAAACACTCACACACACACGGAGACACACACGCGCACGCACACACACATATAAACACACACACACACACATATATATATACAGAATAAATATATACATTTCTATAATTATATAGGAGAAGGAGAAAGGGGGAATGAGAGTGAGAGAAAGAGTGAGAGAGAGAGAGAGAGAGAAGAGAGGAGGAAAGGAAGAAATAAATTGAAAGAAACTAAAAATCACACTCTTTTTTCCAAGGTGACGAAGGGAGCTCATTTAACAAACATGAATTACGATTAATGCATCAACAGATATGGATTTATTTTCTAGCCGGAAGGAGAGAAAAGTTACTTATATTAATGTATACAATACACAAATTCGAATAAATCTAATTCAACCTGCTGTAACGTGCATAGGGTTTCAATCAATAGCACCGGGAAAGGAAATTAATATAAGTATTAAAAAAGTATTATAATAGAGATGCATATTAAATCAGGAGGTATTATTTGAGCGCCAAAACGAATAAAGTGAAATAAAGTGTCTTGTTCAAGAACACACACATGGCCCAGTCCGGGAATCGAATTCACTAACTCATAATTGTTAGCCCGATGCTGAATCTTATACCTTTATGAGTATAGACATTGCGATAAGTCTAATGGCTACTCTCAAATATAGCGATAGCGCACAGGTATTTATTGCTTTTATAGTATTATTATAAATACTATAAATAACTCAAGCAATACTTCACTTGGTTGTAAAGAAGCTAATAACCGATCTCTAATTAAGCAAAACTAATCAGATTCATCTATTTTCCTGAGTACAGGTAGACAATAGATATTTTATCGTTGATACGGAAATGTGTACTTTTATTAAAATCCCTTGGTCGTAAATCTACAATTATTAATACGTCTGTATTTTCCACGCACATGCGCACACATTCACATACATACATACAAACACAAGTACAGGCGTATACGTATGATTCATGTATAGATATCTACGTATATGCATTTGTATATTTGTATATGTCTATTTTAGGTACACAAAACACACGTATAAAATTAGACATCTATATCTATCTATCTATCTATCTATCTATTTATCTATCTATCTATCTATCTATCTATCTATCTATCTATCTATCTATCTATCTATCTATCTATCTATCTATCTATCTATCTATTTATCTATCTATTTATCTATCTATTTATCTATCTATCTATCTATCTATCTATCTATCTATCTGACGCTAGTCATATCGGCTCCACGTAAGTTGGCCACTTTTACATGTTTAAAACTCCTTGTTGTCAAATATTTTGTTTTAATCGTTGTGCAAGTTCATTCACTAAAAAACCTGAGAATTATTCACGTAGAATTCCGCCCCTGTATGGGCGAAATTACAAAAAAACTTTCAAAACTTTCGTGGGTTTTTTAGCCATTTTTCATTTTGAAAATGGCAACTAGAAACCACGTGGCTAGCCCGCCAGTCATGCAGAACGGTAGCAAAACACTATTGCTACCACTAGCTGCTAAACATCGCAGCGTGAACACCGCTGTCACCACCATCACCACCACCAACAACAACAACAACAAATCTAACGTCGCATTCACCATCGCCGCGACCAAAGACATTAACTTAGATTTCCCCTCACTCCCCACACCACTTGTTGATGATAAAGGGACAGAGAAAGGGATTTCAAAAATGAATACAAACGAAAACATGAATGCCAGCACCACCACCATCACACCAAACAACAACAACAACGAAATTGGCACAAAGCCGCCTACCAAAGACAACACCGCCAACACCAACACCACTACTACGACGTCAAATGCTACATCCAAGCCTTCTGCTGCTAATACCGCCAACACCAACACCACTACCATGACTTCAATTAACACTGCCACAATTAACACTTCTACTGCCAAATTCAAAACGAATTTTGCGGACGTAACAAAACAAAAAAGAACAATTGTAACATTCACCACACAAGAGATAAACCGCACAAAGGCACTCTTCTCCAAAGAAGGAGACAAATTGCACCTTCATATTCCACAACACATCGTGGAAAACACACAAAAAAAAAAACAATAATTTATAAAGTAATAAACAAAAAAACAAGAAGAACAGAAAATGCACCGCAGGAAAAAATCGATAAATGCCTTCGTCCTGTATGGGACTCCAAGGAATATATCAGTTGGGGAAACAAATTTGGTACAGTCCAAGTACGTTTCCTCAACGAAAGTTTAGCAAAACGTTTTTCCACATTGGAAGCATTCGGACGACTTGGTAATGATACCAGTCTATTTAAACAAAAGGGTCACGAAAGTCCAAATAAAAAACATACCATTTGATGTCGAAACACAATGGTTGGTCTCTGCCATCTGCTTTGAAATGTCAGAGACAATGTCAGAGACAAACATCCTGGAAATCGCGGTTCTAGGAGAGAAAGACTATGTGGGCAAATCAATCGAATTCCTGCTTCAATTGGATGAAGCAGCAAGAGAGAAGATACCCACCGCTATAGAACTGCCAGGAGGCTACAAACTCTATATAGTGGTAGAGGGCAGGCGACCACGCGCTATTGTGTGGAAGCGAAACACACTTGAAAAAGACGTGCCCAACCACTGCACACCAAGAGCAACAACAACAACCACTACCACAACCAAAGCACTCCGGAAAAAAAGCTCTACTACCCACACCACCATCAACACAGAAGACGACAAGAGAAGCACACCAAGCTAATCCGTCATCAACCAAAAACCACTCGACACCTGAAAAAATACCAACACACCATCAACAGCAAAACCCAAAGGAACAGAAAAACAAAGAAAACACACACAAACTGATCCCCCATCCCTTATACCGCACTCAACACACACAAACACTCAACAACCAACAACAACGAAAACAACAACACAACCACTTACACAGACATACATAGAAGCCCACAACATACCCCTACCCCCTTCTGATTCCTCAGAAATTTCGTCGGAAGACGAAACCAGTGAGGAATGGCAAATAGCTACAAAAAGAAGGAAAATAAAGAGCAGAAACACAACACAACCAACCAATGCAAACACGAACAAAGCAGGGGGAAATACATCTCCCGAAGACATTTCAAAACCCAACGCAAACAACAGCCACACCAACACACACAAAACATATACAGCAAACATGCTCACAGCCATAGACACCAAAAACACAATTTGATGGAATACATCCAATCAAAAACAAACATAACAGAAGATGACATAAAAACAAACAACCACCCATACACAACACCACCAGACCACATCAAAATATTACACATCTCCAAAAGTCTGCACCACACACTCAAAGGCATTTTCCCCAGTGCGGTTGGTAAATGCCAAAAATATCTCAAAAAGAAACTGTACTGGGATCTTCTCGAGGACAAACCAACGGAGGAGAAAGCAAAAACTTTCGAGCAGTAAGTAACCCTCTGTATTCTAATTCATTAGAACTATGATCAAGATTGGTTGTGTAAATGCGCGTGGCTTGGGGTCCCTTGGAAACAAGGGTACCTCTTAAATGACATAAAGTCACATAAGTTAGAAATCATAGCCATAAGCGAGACCAGACTCCACAATCCGCGGGCCCTAAAGACCATGTTTGGCGGACAGTTCAACATTTATTTTTCCCCCTGTCTGCCGAGAATGGGCGGTAGTGGCACCGCGGTACTTTTTCACAAGAGTCGGATCTCAATGTAAGGACAATATTCGTAGACCCGGAGGGTAGACTGGTCGTCCTGGATGTCGACGGCAGCAATGGGTGCGCTTTTCGACTCGTATCAGTTTACGCACCGCCCTTAACAGGTCGGGCGGATTTCTTTCAACGTCTAGAAGTTTTCTTGGGAACGTCTCGTCCTTTACTCTTAGTGGGGGATTGGAATGCTACCTTGGACACGCATGTAGACTACGTGGGTAGAGATAGGAATAGACGGGGATGCAAATGCCTCAGAGACCTGCTCAGACGCTTTCAACTGTCTGACAGGTTCCGACTAGACCACCCGAATGCGCCAACGTGGACATGGAGCAACCGCATCGGGTCGTCGAGATCGTATCTAGATAGGATACTGTGTAGGACAGTAGATAGAGATAGCATAGGATGTCCACAATTCCACATAGTCAGCTACACGGATCACAAACTTGTGACATGTACGCTAGACTTAGGTAAGACACTTAGGCAGGGTCCCGGATACTGGAAACTAAACGCGTCTTTCCCATCGAGACAAGTTTTCAGAGACCGGATTAGCACACTAGTAAAGAGGGCTTTGACGGGAGCCATCATCAACAACAAATGGTGGTTTGCCCTCAAGAGAGCAGTAAAAGCAGAAGCGATTAGGTACAGCAAAGCACTAGCCATAGATAGAAATAGAGTAGAGGGTGAGCTAGTTAAGAAGCTAGAAGAGGCAATTAGAAGCGGCATCGCATCCGACGTTTTGGCGGCGAGGTTGGCCCTCGACCAACACTTCAACGCCAAACACGAAGGATGTGCTGTCAGAGCTAGGATGCGTGCTCTAAGGAACGAAGGTGTTGGAGCCGCGAGAGAGGCCCGGGTGGCAGAGGCGCAACAGGGCAACAAAGCCACCATTCGGTCACTGGTAGATGAACAGGGGCGCGAATTGCTCGAGCCAAGTAAAATGTGTTAGGTCTTTCAGCAGCATTTTGCCCGACTGTTCGGAACGAGTGGAGGGCAAGAACGTAGGGTGGACTTCAGTGCCTACCTACATAGCCTACCACGACTCTCGACAAGAAAGGCAGGGTGCTGCGAAGGTGCCATCACGGCGGCGGAAGTGCGGGAAGCGATGGCAGAATGCTCGAGGGACAAATCACCGGGTTGGATGGTCTACCCTACGAGCTTTACAATTGTATGCCAGACTTGTTTGGAGATCTCTTGGCGGCGGTGTACTGCAACTGGCAGCAAAACGGGAGCATTCCTGGTTTTGTGAGCCGAGGAGCCGTAACACTGCTGAAGAAAGATCTAAACAAGGGAAATGTAATAGATAACTTTAGGCCCATCACTCTGCTTAATGCAGACTTGAAAATTTTGGCCAAGGTGCTAGCCACGAGGTTGGCGCTTGTCATCGAGAAACTGGTCGACAAGGCGCAAACATGCGCCGTGCCAGGCCGGACCATCCATGACAACCTCCATCTGATGCGCTACATCATAGACAGGGTAGTTAACGAACCTGGCATGGGTGGGGCCCTGATCAACTTGGATCAATCGAAAGCCTTTGATAGGGTAGACCATCGATACTTGGAGGCAGTCCTGAGAGCGGCTGGTTCGGTCCCGTCTTCCGCGGCTCGATAGCTGCCTTGTACAGAGGCATCCGTTCGGTAATTCGCGTAAATGGACATCTATCGAGACCTTTCGACATTGCACGTTCGGTCCGTCAGGGATGCCCCTCTCGGCGCTTCTATACGTATTGACTCTTGAGCCACTACTGCGGAAGCTGGCGACTCTAAGGGGCATCCCGCGAGAATTGGGATGCGGGACGAGCGTGTCTGCATACGCGGACGACGTCACCGTCATAGTGTCTAGCCACGAGCACATCGAGCTGGTCGGCGAGACACTGAAAAACTACGAAGCGGTGACAGGAGCGAAAATCAACCGGGAAAAGTCAGTGGGCTTGCGACTAGGCACCTGGAGAAGCAAGCCCATGCCGTCCACCAGCGCCTCCGTCGTGGGACGCTGGACCGACGGCCCGGTTGAGTTGCTCGGGGTCTGGTTCGGTCCGGACCTCCAAGTGGAGAAGAACTGGAACGAGATAACGAGTAGGGTGGTCACTCTCGCCCGGCAATGGGCCGAGAGGAAACTGTCCCTAAAAGGTCGAGCGGAGGTGGCGAACACGTACATCGCGTCCGTCATCTACTACCGCCTGACCGTCGTACCTTGTCCCGACCCTACCATCACCAAACTACAACGCATCCTCTTTCGCTTCTTGTGGAAAGGATGCGTCCCGATGGTCAGGCGATCCATTTGCTGTCAACACCCGTTAAAAGGAGGGCTGGGCATGCCGTGGTTGATGATGCGCAGACACGCGCTGAGACTGCGACATCTCTGGCTCTATGTAGACGACGGTGAACAGGTGTGGTCGCCGTTTGTGAGGCACGCTTTCCCGCAGCTCGTCTCCATGACCGAACTGCAGTCGTGGATCAAAGAGGCCGAGGAAGGGCGAATGGCATCGCGAGTGTCGCGTTGCTCTCAAGCAACTCTGCCGTCCTGGGTCGACCTTAAGTGACTTCAACACAACCAAAGCATTCTATAGGGGTTTAGTGGAGGGGAGGTACGACGACGAGCTCGGGGCGAACCTGGACGTCGACGAGGAGTACCAGACCCGCCTGTTCGGGACGACTTTCGGGCCAGGGCCCATGGACAACTTCCAGAGATCCCTGGCCTGGCAGTGCTACCGAGAAGCGCTACCCGTTCGGGATAAGCTCTACAGACACGGCTCGAGAAACACGGGGCCGACCTGCCCGAGATGCGGTCAGAGCGACGAAACCGTTCTGCACGCACTCGTTCAGTGTCCAACAATTTCCGACCTGTGGGCTTATGTCGAACAACTGCTGTCACGTGGGGACGAGTCGGTTTATCAGCTGAGTCTATCGTCAATATTGTCACGCCTCCTTCCTTCAAACGGGAAGGAAGAGCTATTTTCATCATCCTTGTGGCTATGGCGAAAGAATGTATCTGGTGGACGCGTCTGAAAGGATTGGAGACAAACACTTTCCTCTCTGGTCAATCTCTCATCAACTTCTTCAAGTACCACTTGAAAAGGAAAGTGAGAGTAGAGAGGCAAGTTTTGTCTAGCGAATGTTTTAAAAAAAGATGGGTGAATGTAGCAAGAATGGCACGTATGAATGACGAAGCCACCTTGAGCATAGTCCTATGAACCCAGAAATCGAAAACAGAGAGTTGCTTATTTGCAAAAAAAAAAAAAAAAAAAAAAAGAAATATAAAATGTGACTTCATTGACCGAGGTTACCGTGGTCTTTTCCGTAGGCTTTTCTTTCCACGGGTAAACCTCACCTGTCCTCCCCTTTACACTTCATATTGACATTTCTGTGATAACGATCCCTATTGATCAATTTTTTTCCTCTCCCCCCCTTTTTTTTTTTTTTTTTTTTTTACCCCCCTTATTTTTGTCCTCTTTCTCTCCTTACGATCCCTTTTGATCGAACCTCCCCTTCCTTTTTTTTTTTTTTTTTTTTTTTTAATACCTTCAAAAGAAAAGCTCTACCTTGTAATTTGTTCTATCTGTGTGCAGCCCTGTGTGGCTAATAAAGAAACATATTTATCTACCAGTATGTCAGTAGGAATATACACACTCAAATAGCAGAAACAGGGACACACATATCGATATATACTCATAGATATACTTGTCTTTGCATTACTATATGCTTATATGAAAAGGTATCAATGGTAATGTTAATTAACGTTACACGATATCATGTCTGGCTCTTCCTTACACGTGAAAATGAACATTGTTATTAAACAGGTCATTGACAACTCCTTTTTTTGGTTTTTGGCAGACGATTTTTAGCACCTAGTAAAAACATTTGTCTATAAACGAAGAAATTACATTAGGTTTGAAGGATCACAGTCTATTCTCATGAGAGTCGAAATATTTTAAATCTACCCGATCTCGTATTTAAGTGAGATCTGATCACGAGTTCAAGTGATTGACATCATGCAGCCTTTAATTCTCAATTAAAATTTAAGTCAAGCAAATTCACATAATGAAAAAGTCATCTTAATTCTATTTTATCAATATACTTCTCCGTCAAAAAAAATGCCAAATTCACTTTAAAATGCTGCTTCGTATCAGATAATTCATTAGAGTCAATGTTAGCGGCTATATCTGAGCCCATTGTGATCAATATACACATGTTTGTATACACATCGATATCTTTGAAATGAGATAACTCTAAAGGAAAATACTATATGGCTAGTACTTGAGATTACTCCAAGTTGGAAACACAACAGTGATGCTTTACCCCATGCAGGAATTACTTAAAGATACTACAAACACTTCTTTAGATACTGAGTACGGCTGTCAGAAAGCTGCTAAACCTTCGGTATATTCAATATATATCTCAGCATCACAAATTCTCCGCCCCTTTGCCTGTATGCTGTACCTAAATGAGGCAGCATCAATTCAATTAATCCATCCCCTACATAAGTGTCACATCCACGGTCCCCTGTCTGAACCAGCTTGAGTTCAGTCCAGCTGACAAGATTACTTCAGTTGTGGCTTTCTAAATATCATGCTGCACGAAATAGCATACGAATCCGGCTGAGAAAGTTTGAGGTTGGGTGCTGTCCTTTGACATGAGCGTCATGAATGAAGCTCCTGGTATTTGGTGTTCTTCAGTTTGTTAGATGTGTCAGGCCTTTCCACCCATGACTCTATGATTGCAAAGACGATAATTGATTTGTTTCCTTGGAGAGTAGACGCCTGTCTATCGAAACGATAGTACTGTCACGTCTACTGGAAAAATCACTATACCCTTCAGAATACTCATCAGGTACAAATCCATCTCTCGTCCAAAGAAAGTGGAAAACAGGTCCGCACAGCTATTACCTTTAGCGGTTTATTACGGTCTCATACGAATCTGATCCTTGTGGGTGATGATATTGTTGTTCGTTGTAAAAAGTGCACATTAAAAAAGAAAATAAATATTTAGTATCGCTTTGAAGTTTGATGTGTGAATAGATTACATGGTCTTCGGCAATTGGTATCGAGAAAGAGATAGCTGCTTTCGTTTTTTATAAGCTTCATCAGTATCATCAAAATCTTTGGCCTACACTTTACATTACTCAAAGTTCTACAAATTCGAGGCATGAGAACAAGTAATGTAGATAATTCTAGAATTTCGATTGCTAGGATAGATAATGAAAGTAAAGAAAATAATGGAATATACAACTTCTTATGTGAGAACATAAAACAAGTTATGCTTCTCTGCGAGACGAAGCAAATATGAACATTGCATTTGACGTGTGTGAGCGTATATATACAAGGTTATTCAAAAAGAAAGAGCATATTTCAAATTTATTTTCAAAACAAGCGGCAAGAGACACAAACACATTCTACCTATTTCTTGATAGGTGAAGGTTTAAAGTTTATACCTGAACGTGATCATTTGAATTCAGCCTTAAATAGAATAATATTTTAATTTTGTTTTAATGTTTCATTTTGTTAATTTTATCTAATGTTGTATAATTTTCATTTGTATAATCCTTTACAAAATGACGACGCCACAAGGGAAGTCTTTTTGTGTGCTGCAGTTTGAAAAATGCGAATGAATTGTGCAAGTGCACCGCTGCCAATTCAATAAAAAGTTCACCTCGTCAGAAGCAAATTTACGAATGGCATAAAAATTTCACAGAAAATATGTTGCATTTGTAAAGGAAAAAGCACCGGTGATTATGGTGCTCAAATGTTCGTGTTGAGTGCAGACTAGCTTAAAATAAAATTTAAACCTTCCCCTATCAAGAAATATGTAGAATATATTTGTGTCTCTTACCGTTTGTTTTCAAAATGAATTTAAAATCTGCTCTTTTTGAATAACCTTGTATATGTATTTAAATATATATATGCTTATATATATATATATATATATATATTATATATATATATATATATATATATATATATATATATATATATATGTTTATGTATATATTTATGTTATGCGTACGTGCACATATGTATATGTTTGTATATATATATATATACACACAAACATGTGACATGTGCACATACGTATATATAAACATATATGTGTACATACACACATGTATTTACATATTATATGTATATATATATGTGTGTGTGTGTGTGTAAT
The DNA here is from genome assembly GCF_006345805.1 of Octopus sinensis. Taxonomy (NCBI): domain Eukaryota; kingdom Metazoa; phylum Mollusca; class Cephalopoda; order Octopoda; family Octopodidae; genus Octopus; species Octopus sinensis. Next base: position 45,797,864 of record NC_043012.1, read on the forward strand.
CTTTATAAGATGGTTAGTTTGATACAACACCGAAGTTTATGCTATCCCATTTTCTATCGAGAGAACACAGTTGCTGAATTTGCCCAATTTGTCAGAGTCACAAGAATCAACTTTTAGTAAGAAGTTTATTTTCCTGTAATCTGTCCTATATATATATATATATAAAAAAGACTAAATATCATCAATAACAGATGTGTTTTACATTCTATTGTATAATCGTGTAGTATGTCATAACCTATTAACACTACATCGAGAAAAAACATTGAATACAAAATGTCTGCAATTCTCCTTGAGACATTTTTCTGCGTCGCGTTCTTGCAATTAGTGATATTGTAATAGTCTACTTTATGTTTACATAATACCAATAGCTAATCAATAAAATTACACATTTTAAAGGGTTATTCAGGAATAATACAATGCTGATCAATGAATAATTGACATTTGGCATTAAATTATGGTTCATTTCTACTTTCTCAATACACATAATTCATTATAATAAATATCGTATTGTCAACTCATATATTGCTTGAAATATTGTTCTCTCTTCTATTTCTTACTAGCATTCTTGCAGTTAAGACAAATATCCAATATATTTCTGAAATATTGAATCTTTCTCAAATTAAAAGCTGCAATATTTCATTTTCTTCGCTGATTTCTTTTCAACATATATTTCTGAATTATTTCAGTGAAATAATTTAATAGTGCTGAATATAATATATGAATGATTGTTACCGTATATTAGAAATACATAGTATATGTTTTTATAAAATCACACAATGAATACTTTACACTCTCGGGAGTAACCTGTGAAATATTATCTATTGTTTAAAATAGATTAAAACTTGAATTTCTCAATTGGGCAGAATTTGAAGAGAGAGGTGTAGATTAACGTTTCTTTTAATACTTTGCTATAGATTCAAAATTAACTGAGTATTTAAAAAAATATTAAAGAGAAATTTAAATTATGATAGCCTGTAACCTTCAATGATTGTACCCTCACATTTCAATTGTCAATATATTTCATAAGCTAAAAGCGGCGAGCTAACAGAATCATTAGCACACCGGGCAAGATGCTTAGCGACATTTCGTTTTGCTTTAAAATTTTACTGAGGTCCACTTTACCGTTCATTCTTTCGGGGTCGACAGAATAAGTACCAGGTGATTCACCCCCTCATCCGAAATTGTTGGCCTTATGCCAAAATTTGAAACCAATCTACCATAGTCTGTATGTCCGTATATAATTAGAACAATGCTTTTAAATTTCAGAAACACCTTTCATTGTTACTGTGAATTGTACCTACACCTACTTGCAAATACAAGCTCACATACGTGTCAATATCTTTTTAAAGCTTACCATACACGTTAACTTTATATGCTCTTCTATTGGTTGTGATATATCGTAGACTATGCATTCACCGAGTGGTAGCCAAATTGGCACCATCATCCCTTAACTGTATCATATCTTCAAGGAAACACAACTATATGAGTGGCCCGCGTGATTATTGCGTGCGCCATTCTGTGATCTACTAGAGATACCTACATAACGATTTTGCGCGTCTCTTATACAATTATTATTCTCCTCTCACAGAGTTAAGACGTAGCAATCCACTCACTCTTATTTCTACACAGTAGCATCATTTATCGTACCTCACAATTCACATGTTCTCCTCTCAAGTATCGAAGCAGAATTTCAAGTTGAAGATCAATATTTCGATAGAAATACTATACAAATTTACAAATGTAAAGCTGTACTTGTGTGTGAAATATCAGCCGAATATTTTGGGGTTTATCGGGTAGTATGATATTCGTTTTTTATATTGCCCCAATTGATTTCAAACGATGGAAAACTTTACCGACGAACAGCGGTTTTCTTTCTAATTTTTCTGTACATCAAGTGGTTGGTTATTTTTTGTAGGCTTATTTGCTTTGTCCTACTCATAATTTTGTCCTATATGATCTCATCTCAGAAAAGTTATCAATACATTGCCAAAATAAATATATCTCATTTGCTGCTCTATCAAATGTCAATGTCACTCCTCATTATTTCTACGGCAATGTGTCATATTATGTGGAACGAATCTGTATTTTCTTCAAAACATAAATGAAATACCGAACATTTCCACATTCGACATTGTCATTTTCAAAATTCTTAGAAACTTAATTCGATATAGTATTAAAAATATTTGCCATTGTCTCTCTTAAATGATCAGTGCAGATGGCATTTTATCCGAACTCAACTGGCTTTGTGTAAAGATAAATGAGACTGAGCGACAGAGGTTCAGGATCTATGATGAAAGCATAACACGTTTCTGTTAGGCATTAATTGTGCATATACATGCTCCAGATTGCAACCAGTAACACCGACACGTAAACGGTAGGTTAATGTCTTTAGCTGCGATGCCAAATCGGATGATGCACTTATTTCAGTAAAAACATATCTCTACTAATATTAAATCGTCCGAATAACTTTTCAGACGAATTTTACTATATGACACAACGTATCTTACAGGTCAAGCTTTAGTAAAGCATTACCGAACAAGAATTACTGATGAAGGCTGGAGGGTATATCAGCCGAAACGTTCGGTTAACAACAAACAAGATGAGGACAAATATCCGTCAATTGTAAATAATGTAAGGATTACTGAAGACAATATTTATTTATTATATAATACAATGAACAACATTGAATATTAAATCCCTGGTGTAACATTATTTGGTCAATGCAAAGAGTATAACGTTTTGAAACAGACCACATACAAAAAAAAAAATAGAAATAAATAAAATTTTAAATGCATGTTTTTTTTTAAAATTTCTACTTACATTCCTCTAATTTATTGATTTATTTCTGCACCAATTTTTTTAAAAAACGTGTCTGTCCACTCTGTGACTCTTACTTATCACAGACTTAAATTAAAAATTATTTTAAAGCAACTGGAAATACTCCTTGTTGATTCTTACATATGTTGGTTCATAAATAATGAAAGTGCTGTAAGCTTTCATATAACAATCAATAACATTCACAAATCATATTAAGGAAGTAAAATTACCGCGACTGATTTCCACTATAAAGAGAAGAATACATACCAGTACATACAATGGAGACTTTCCAGTCTTATAATAAAAAGGAATAAACCATTGCATATTGTAAAGCAAGTGTTACAGATTATATCTAAAAAGAAAGATACCTACAAGAATTAAATATATTCTTATCCACACAATATTATCTGCAAAATTTAAAAATACTGCCGTAAGCATGGTGATGTAGTTCCATATCTCTGATTTTTTAAAGAAACTTTAACAATAAGAAAGTACAAGCAGAAATATAGCGATTGTAGTCTCAAATGCTACATCTTACATTACGTAAAACAGCGCAAGCTATATCTGCACCTCTCGTGAAATGTAAGTAAAACTATTAGTGAGACAAATTTTTAACAGTTGCGGACAACCACCAGATATTAAATAATCTCAGCAAAGGCGCAATTTACATTAGGAAAATAAATTTTGTGAGTACAAAACGTAGAGACCTTTACTGTTGAAAGTGTGAGTTAAATGAATATATTAAAATTTGAAATTTCAAGAGGAGAGTGTTCACGCGAATACGACTCGGAAGACAATAACTCCAGTTTGATGCTTTATATCTCTGCAACTCAACGAGAAAACCATTAGTCTTAGAGGAAAGTTAAAGGATCAGTCTATTATGAATGTTTCAAGTGGCAAAGAAATCGAAATGTGCACGGGGGGGGGGCAATCAAATTGCCCTCGTTTTTCAAAATCTATATAATAATATGCTTGCTCGTTCGTCCGTTATACATTAGTTAGAGAGATGGAGGTGGATTGAGTGAGAGGTGGAGTAAGAGTGAGTGAGAGAGAGAGCAGGGGGAGAGTGAAGAGAGAAGAGAGGTAGAAGTAGAGAAAGGGGATTAATATTAAAACACTTAGGTCACATGGTCACGTGGTCATTTGAATGTAGATTCGAAGAAAAAGACGACGAGAGAAAAAGAGGGACAGAGAAGTGCTAGCGAAGTGCAGTGTGTTGGGAAGGAATATTTATTACGTGGTTCAGAAGTTAGCTGAAGGGAAGGATAGATAGAGAGAGATGGACAGGGGAGGGAGTTATATATTGTGTGTGAGAGAGAGAGATAGTGTGAGAAAGAGGGAGAAAGAGAGAAAAGGAGAGAAATAGACAGATGCAGATAGCGATGGTGTTGGTGTGTTGATAGTGAAAAGCATTTTTTTTTCCTGAACTATTTTTTATAGCGACCATCGCATACGCATAAGTCTAATTATTTATCGCCTGATCACTTAAATAATTGGTATTTACTTATAAGGGTTAATTTAGCCTAAACTTTGGACCCACAAGAAACACAGTTGCAAGCTGTCTGAGAAAGGATGCGCATATATAGAGCACAAGTCAGAGAGGAACTACGAGAAAATATAGAAACATGAAGAAGAAACACCGACGGAGACGCGAGGAAATGAATTTAGACGAACGTCAAGAATACTTGAAGTTAAGCTATGAATGCTACAAAAATGCAAATCACCCTTATATAGCTCCTCTTAACATTTTCCATTCTATGGATTGTCTGCGTGTTCTATTATTAAAGAGATAAACAATTACGAAAGGCAAAAGAATAAAAGTTCATATTTTCAATAAGAAACTAAACCCGAATTAGAGCGGACTAATGCTGAACATAACTATGAATATAAGGATAACAACATAGAAAAAGTAAGCCTGCATTTAAAGCTGACATTAACGTGAAGGGATCATAAACAAAGATTATCTTCTGGTTTCCACCATGTCTGTGCTACTGTTTCTAAAAATCAATTACGATATTTTGAATTTATAAAGATGTTTATGGGTGAGAAAAGTTTCCTTTCCTCTTCCAGAATTAATCTGTAACCAGTATTTTACGTGCTAATTGTCATGGCTTCGTATACTTCAACTTCCTCGTGCACAAGGATTTATTTAATTCCACCGACTTTTCTTAATTTTATTACTTAAAACCATAACGTTGTTGGGGATAAAAACAAAACATCTAAAATGAATGGGGAATATACGAAAAGTTGCTTTGGTATAATGGTAGAAAATCAGACATTTTTACTGAAAATCTGGTTCATATCCCATTGGTAGCCTCCGATATTTTCCATTAACAGTTATTATAAACAACTGTTTTACATATCATTTATACACAAAACTAGTTCTAGTGTCACTGTTATAAAGGATGTATCACAAACCTTCATGTTTTCGAAATTCTTACAACGCACACAGTATACATATCTCTCCATTGAGCCGTCCATTCATCTACCTATATTTCACTCTCCGTCACTCCCTCCCTCCATCCATCCATTCCCCCTCTTTCTACCTCTCTCTCGCTACTTCTCCCTCAACCTCAGCACATACAAACATAGACACATACATACACACACATACACAAACATAGATGTATGTGTGTATGTACATATACACATACATTGCATAAACACTGACGCACATATATATGTATTATATATATATATATGTATATATATATATGTATATGTATATGTACATATATATATATATATATATATATGTATGCATAATATATATATGTATATGTATATATTTATATATATATATATATATATATATATATATATATATATATATATATGCATATATATATAACATATATATACATACATACATATATACACTGCATTCAACATATTTCATTTTCAATCACCATAATGGTATTCACAACGTACAAAATAACAGAACTATTAGTCTGAAGGATCTGCATTTCATCGTACAGATCTCTACTGAAAAAGACTTTCAAGTTTCAGAATTCATTGAATCACAATTACTATATCATATCGTTATAGGCATTGAGGAGTTGTGATGATAGAAGGCAGTTTAATGTTGTGAATCTTGTCCCATGCGTTGTTATATGTACATGTTTCAGCAAAAAAGATATACACGCAAGATTACCTGCGAAAAATAGATACATTAGTACACAAGTACATGCATGTGTGTAAGAGGTAGTGTGTGTGTGTGTGCCATTGTGGGTGTACATGTGTGCTACGTGTGCACGTGTGTGTGTATCTGTGTGTATATGTGTGTGCATTCAAAGCTGAGACTGTAGGAATGGCTAGGCGTTAGTTCAACTTCGACTCATATTAAATAAATACTACTGCAACCTAGATAACAGTATTGAGTCCTGTTGATTGAATTAGTAACTGCATTGGACACAAATACCATACTAATGTAATGAAATCTACATATACATACACACACATATATATATGTATAAACACACACATGGATGCATATATCTATGTATGTGTATGAGGTTGAGCTTGTAGGTTTGAGAGAGTTTGATTGCACATATTCATGTGGCAGATATGGGCATATATATGAGATTCATTATATGTATATATATATATATATATATATATGTGCATACATACATACAGTCATATTATATATATATATATATATATATAATATATATATATATATATATATATATATATATATATGTATATATATATATATATGAAATATCTACTCGAATACCGGCATACTATACATGATCAAACTTGCACCCTCACGTCTGCTATTTTAAAAACCTTTCATTTATATTCTATGTCTATATATTTCATGTTCATTCGTATATAATTTAATGCATTCCTAGACATACACGTTTGGTCGAATTACAAGTAAAAGTGTAATATTATATATATATATATATATATATATATATATATATTATATATATATAATATATATTATATATATATATATATATAATATATATTATATATATATATATTATATATATATATGTATATAATATATATATATATATATATATATATATACATTTATATATATGTACATATACATATATGTATATGTAAATGTATATGTATATGTATACATATACATGTATATATATGTATATATATATGTATGTATATATTTATATATATATATATATGTATATATATATATATATATGTGTGTATGTATATATTTATATATATATATATGTATATATATATATAAAACATGTATAGCTATATATGTGTATATATTTGTGTGTGTGTGTATGTATACGTCAATATATGTATATATGTTATTGTACATATACAGCATAATGACAACAGAAAGAGAAACGATAATGCTTCTTTGTGTTCATAGTGAAGCATAACTTCAAACGATGTTATTAAAATCTAGTTTTATGTGTATTTTTATCGAAATTTTTCATAACACGTGCTTTGTATCAAATAACATTGCAATACACATCTATATGATTTATTGTGTATTACCAGCTTCAATCCATTCATCTTTCTCTGATAATTGCTGACTTATATTTTTATATATTTATGTATCATACATTGCTTTTTCTTATTTTTACATTTCGAAATTAATTTCCATTTGATATTTATAAATGACAATGAAACCGAAACCTTGATAAAGTTATATTCATATATATTCGTATAAACAGCAGAGGATAGAATTCTACGCATATCGACACAAGCAAAATACATACATACATACATACATACATACATACATACACACACACATACATACACACATACATATATGCATACATGCATACATATATACATGCATACATATATACATGCATACATATATACATACATGTATGAGTTTCTGTGCGTTTGCATGTGTGTGTATACATATGTATATACATGTATATATGTATATATTAGCTATATACATATCTATCTATAAGAAATATCATGCAACCTCAACCACCGTTTAACATATATATATGTATATATATATATATATATATATATATATATATATATATATTATATATATATATGATGTATAGATGAGTATATTTATGCCCATGCGTGTGTATATATACACACTCGTACATGTATACACGAATAAGCGCAGGCTATTGCAAATATGTATATGTAAGAAAGCTGAATTTCTTGCTATAATATTTGTTAATATTATTTCTTTATATCACATTGATTTATCTAATTTTTGATTTGTAATCCCTTTTCGAATATTACTTTCTTTCGAAAGATTTTTTTCCTCACAACTTATTCGTTTTCAGACTTGAACTTTTAATGTGACATTATGCTCCAATGCTCAGTTTTATAATTTTCTGAGCAGTGAATCATATTTAATAAGATATATATATTTTTTTATAATGCACAAATACAAAAGATTTTGCGTTTTAAAATGCATTGCTTAAATGTTATTCGGTCAATGGTAGTGACGATTCAGATACCTCCTATTGAAAAGGCAATTACAAAATTAAGAAAATGATTTCGCAATTTCTATTTATTGCTTCAGTTCAGTTTAGAAATATTTCTTTTCTAAATTCGGCTGCTTTTCGATTCACGAATGTAAAAAATTGCTTAATGCTTTAAAATTTTTATATTTCTATTTTTCTTGAGATGACATTTTTTATTGGGATGTGCTTAATCCTAACAACTTGGATGAATGCATCTCAGAATTGGAGTTGAACACTGTCGAAGCGTATCTTTTCGAAAATACATATTTTATCGCCTGTGTTTTCTTCCTTTCTTTTTATTTAATAATTTTGATACTTATGAGCCATGAGAAATTGTATCGTTCACTACGTATTAAAGTCTTAGCTTCTCACCCATGGCAACTTCATAATGTTCAATGTGTGGAATGCGCTGACAATCTTTTAAAGAACATCTTACATTCCACAGAAAATACATTGTAAATGATCCACTACCAAAGTCGATATATATTAATATACATATAAACATAAATGATTTTTGCTGTAAATGAGTCAATCGAAATTTGACGCAGAGGAAAAGCATAAAAACATTACTACATTTAGGCAAGTGCCTGAAGTGAGATATAAAGAATGACATTTCAAAATCAAATTTAGAATAACGAATAGGTGTTTATTTTACAGTAAAATATTCATGAAATTATTCTGAAACATATGGACATATTACATAAAAATGAATCACATTTCTACAAGTATACTTCATCACCTGTGCGAGACAGTGAAAAGGATAGAGCTGGTTAGTCATGGTCTGACCTTCTAGAAAAAGCAGCTAAATCACAATTCCTGTTATATTACCTTAACGAAGAAGCCAGCATTAGTATACCTACATCTTGTAAAAGAAACTGAATATAATGGATAGAATGTCACTGAGCAAAAGGACACTCAATCAGCACTAGCCTGTTAGACACGAGAGCAGAAATGGACAAAATATATCATGGAGGATTCTATCTGAATCGCCAATGTTTAAATCAGGTTGCAATCGACGCCAAAATTGTCTTTCATCGTTCTATTAGTGTCGTATTACTCATTATCTCCCTCTCCCTCTCGCTGTCTCTGTCTCACTTTATCTCCCTCTCTCATTCATTGGTTACTACCTATGTCCCAAATGTCCATCTTTCTCATAGTGTATCACTCTGATTGTGAAGGGGAATTTGTGTTAATCATGTGTATACTTCTGGAACGGTAATTGATTACATAATCATTTAACAGTAGGAATTTGGTTACTCAATCGACACTACTTCACGATATATGTTATTGCATCATAATATCTAAAGTACGAGTTTAAGCTAACAGATTATGAGAACATACAAATGTCAAGTAAGATTTAATTCTGAAAATTCTTTACACATATCCATAACATTCATTCGCTCATATCTGAAGAAAAATGGCAGTATACTGCACAGGGAATTAAGGCATTTTACTTTAATGTTACTGCTAATTCTTCCTATCTCTCTCTCTCTCTCTCTCTCTCTCTCTCTCTCTCTATCTATCTATCTATCTATCTATCAATCTATCTGCCTGTTTATCTGTCTATCTGTATATATATATATATATAATATATATATAATTCCAAGAGAGAGGTTCTGAATCCAACCAACTAAGGGATAATATCTATCCAATATACTGGTAGTAGAATGCCCAATTATTAGTGCACAAGTGTTATTTTTCATTGCATGGCAATTACACAACTGAATGTAATAAATGGGTGAGGGTAAAAATTTGTTTTACCCTTAATTTATACGGCAATAAAAAAATGAAGGGAATCAGGAGGTGGTATTCATCAAATTTTAAACATTACATTATGTCTATGTATTTTTTAAAAACCAATTATAACAATATACATACATGTATAGCATATTATGCTTTACGTATATAATATATAAAATACCAGTAATTATTAAAATATATAACATATATGTTCTACGTCATATATTCTAATAATTTCTGTTTTTTTTATATATTATATATGTAAAGCACAATATGTTATACATGTATGATAATTGTTATAATTGTTGTAAAAAAATAAATAGATAGACATAATATAATGTCTAAAATTTGATGAATACTACCTCTTGATCCCCTCCATTTTCTTATTGCCGTATATATATATATGTATATATACATGTATATATACATATTTATACACGTACATACATACACACACACACACACACACACACACACACATATATATATATGGGAATAATCAGTATTATGTTATATAATATAATATAATATATTTTAGTATATTATATATATATATATATATATATATATATATATGTATATATAAAGTGGCTGTGTTACTATATCATGATTATTCACACCTACTTTCAAAATGCCAACTTGATGTTTGCTGCTCAGTCCACTGTCATCCCTGTGAAGCTACACGACATGACATAAACTGATGCAATGGAGATTATGAAGCTGTTTCTTTCAGGAAAGGATACAGTAGGCACTCTGACTGCGTTTGCATGACAGAATTCCCCTCAATATTTCTAATTAGGGCATTAGCGTGAACAGATGAAGTTATATGAGGGCGCTGGTGACAGGATTCTGTACGTATATATATATATATATAATATATATATATATATATATATATATATATAATATATATATATATATATATTTATGTGTGTCCACTACACACATTTTTTCTCTCCCTTTTTCTCTCCTTGTTTCTCTCCTTGTTTTTTATGTGTCCCTTTCTGTAGAAGAGCGTACGCTCGAAACGTAAAAGACATTTTCTATTCCTGACCGTATAACTCATAGATCTGTTTATTTTGTACACCACCTGTCTTCCTACTTTGTTTTTTTTCGTAAACATTCTCTCTCTCTCTCTCTATATATATATATATATATATATATATATATATATATATGCATATATATATATATATATATATATATATATAATATATAATATATATATATATAATATATATATATATATATACATATATATGTATACATATATATATATATATATATGCATACGAGAGAATCAAATGGAAAACAGGACAAGTAACATAACGAACGACTCTACAAATGTTGTCGGCTCTCCATCTACGCCTCATTTCGAGCATTGATCGACAATGTGTCTTCGAACGTAGTTGCTCCCACAAAAACAGCACAGTGGAGACATACAAGATTTGTCTTAATAACTGATGAGTAGACTTCAGCCCCGGTATCCGAAACTCTGAGTTTTATTACCACAACCAACTAATTGTCATATATTATATTTATAGTTAAATTCCTCTATTTAACATAATATCGAAGTCACTTCCATTCTTTTGTTGTCATATTATTATTATTATTATTATTATTATTTTTATTTTTATCATTATTGATATTATTATTATTCAATAGTTTTATTTTTATAGCGTACTTTCACTTCATTACCGAGCGCAAATCTGTGTGCCTTGGGTATGTGTTGTGATTTGTTGTGATGCTCTGATGGTTATCGTATGGAAAGCATTCTGCGTAGGATGTGTGCAGTGCCTAATAGTGCAATTTTCTGTTTGTTATATGTGTTTGTAAGTGCTGGTGTTTTTGTTATGTATTTGTCTAAATATTTTTTATCATGCCTAATGCACCTACTATGATAGGAATTGTTTCTCTCTTTAGATTCCACATTCTGGTTACCTCTATTTCCAGGTCTTTGTATTTTGAAAGTTTCTCCATTTCTTTTAGAGACACGTTGTCATCTGCTGGTATTGAAACATCAATTAGAAAGCGTTTTTTTTCTTTATGATCTCTGACAACTATATCTGGTCTGTTGGCCTTAATTTCTCTATCTGTGTGTATCGGCATATTCCAGAGTATGGTTGCTTTCTCGTTTTCTGTGACCTTTTCTGATGTGTGCCTATACCATCTTTTTGCTGTTGTTATTCTATAATGTTGGCATAGCTTCCAGTGTATGTAGGTCCCAACTCTGTCGTGTCTGTGAATATATTCCTTCTAAGCCAGGACTGGGCAGCCAGAGATAATATGATTTATTGTTTCTTGTCCATCTCCACATATTCTGCAGTTACTTGTTATATTTCTTTTCATTACATGTTTTGGTAATTGCTGGTGGGGAGGCTTTGGTCTTGTGCTGCAATTAAAAATCCCTCTGTCTCTGCTTTGAGTCCAGAGCTACTCAACCATTGCTGGGATTTTTCTTTGTCTATTTCTTCTGCATTTAGTTTAGTCCAGTATTTGCCATGAAGGGACTTTTCTTGCCATCGTTTTATTATGGTTCGTTGCTGTTCTAGTTTTAGTTTGGATTTCATTTGTTTTATAGCTTTTGTTGTTTCTTCATCTTCTTCTTTTTCATATTTGTTAGGTGGTATGATTTCTTGTTTGTATTTGTCAGCTTCCTTAAATACTGAGAACAGCTTTTTGTTTTGCTCGTGTTTTGCCGCTATTTGTATCAGTTTTCCTTGCTTCTGAAGTAGATATTTTTGCAGTCCTATGCTGGTTATTTTATAGTAGTTTTCCAGCTGTATAAGGCCTCTACCACCTTCTATACGTTGTATATATATAGCCTTTCTATGTCAGATTTAGGGTGATGCATCCTAGATCCTGTCATTTTTCTTTTTTTCCTATCTACTTTGGTCAGTTCATTTAGAGTCCAGTTAAGGATATTGTAGCTGTAACTTATAACTGGGACGGCTAAAGTGTTAAACCTATTATCTTGTTTTAGCATTGAGCTCTGTTTTTAGTATTGATCTAATTTCTCTGTAATATTCTTTTCTTATTTTCTCTTTCATTTGTGTGTGTTGCGTCTTATCTAGTTCATGGATTCCTAAGTATTTGTAAGTTTGGCTTTGGTCTAATTCTTTTATTTCATTGGTTTTATCTAGTGTGATGTTGCTACTCTTAACTAGTTTTCCTCTTTTCAGGGTTACTTTGGCGCATTTTTCTAATCCAAATTTCATATCTATTTCTTTGGTGAATTCATGAACTGTCTTTAGTAGTGTTTCCAGCTGTTTGTCATTTGTAGCGTATAGTTTTAGGTCATCCATATATAAAAGGTGGCTGATCGTTTTGCCGTAACATTTATATCCGCATCCAGTTCTATTTAGCAGATCAGATAGAGGTGGCAGTGCCAAGCAGAAAAGGAGTGGAGAGAGCGTGTCTCCCTGGAATATTCCTCTTCCAATGGGGATGGCTTTCGTTTTTATGAGTCCGTCTTTTGTTTGGAGCTGTAGCACTGTTTGCCATTTATTTATAGTGTCCTATGTATTTTATAATTGTTGGTGCTACTTTGTTAATGGCTAGTGTTTCGAGGATCCTTGTGTGGAGAATGTTATCAAACGCCTTTCGGTAGTCGATCAATACCATACTGAGGCATTTCTTCTTTCTGTGGCTGTCTTCAGTTATGGCTTTATTGATCATTAGTTGATCTTTACAGCCATATGAGCCTTTGCGGCATCCTTTCTGCTCTTCTGGAAACAGGTTCTTTTCGTCCAGGTGCTTGTTCAATGTTTGTAATATTACTGCAGTAAATGCTTTGTACATTGTAGGGAGACAGGTTATGGGTCTGTAGTTTTCTGGCTTTGCTGTCTCATTTGATTTGGGAATTAAGATGGTTTTCCCCTTCGTGAACCATTCAGGCATTGTCTCTGGCTCTGCCAGTATGTTGTTAAAGTTTTCAGCCAGCTTTTTGTGCATTCCTGGTAGATATTTCAACCAGAAGTTGGGGATCTTGTCATGCCCAGGTGCCTTCCAGTTGCTTAGTCTTTGCAGTGCCTGGGTGACCTCTTCAGTTGTTATGGGGATCGAAAGTTCCTCAGATGCTATGTTTGTTGTTTTAATACTCTTTTTTTTTCTGGTTGTTCATTCGCCGACCATATTCCTTACCAGAATTCTTCCACTTCAACTGCCGTTGGTGCGGCAGTGATTCCTATTTTATTTTTGCCAAGTTCTTGGTAGAACTTTTTGGGGCTGGAGTTGAACTGTTTGTTTTGTTCAAAGAAACGTTGGTGTTTCTCATACCGGCGGATCCATTGTGCTTTGGCAAGGATATCTTTTTCTGTGATGTTGTAGTTGCACAGTATTTTTGTTTTTTTTTTGTTGCTTAGTAGCGTTGATTGTCTACTAATTTCGTTAAGAATCGACAGATCTTTTCTCATTTTTTGCATTTTGCTTTGGATGTTATTTATCCACAGGGTTTGTTTGGGTGGTGGTACTCCTGTTTAGATGGGTTTCAGTGAGTATCCAGCTTCTTTTGTGGCTGAAGTGGCTGCTGCGTATACTAAGTCATTTAGCTCAGTGATATAGCTTTTTGTTTCAGTGGCTATTAGTTCCGTGACGGCTAGGTTTATATTGTTTATAATTGGTGTTGTTGTTTTGTCTATTTTGATTTTGGTCGGAGGTCCATCTTGAGATCTGTGCTTTTCAGTTCTTTGATTATTCTACTTTTTATAGTATCATAATCATTAGGCTCCCCTTCGTTGTTTCCTGGTTTTAGAATTGTGTCACTTTCTTTCTCATCCTTATGTTTGACTCTAGTGTTTGGGCTTGCTGCTTGTCGTGCATTATTATGCATCCTTACGGTCTGGTTTTGTTGTTTTTTGTTTACATCGTTTTTGTTTGGAATGTTACGTTTGTCTTTGTGTTTTGCTATTTCAGTGTTCATATTATTTGGCATTGTTGTGTGGCTTCTATCTACATTTTTCCTGATGTAATTTTTCTTTTAAATGTTCTATTTCTATTTCTGATATTTTTTTTTTGCGTTGAGAATATATCTTCGTACGTTAGCTAGTTTATTAGGGTTCATTGCTGTATCCAAGTCTTTATTTATGTTATTTTTCTTCCATAATTTATATGTGTGTTGTTGTGTTTTCGTTCTTTGGGTAGGGCACTGCTGTAAAGTAAGCGTGTAGGATTGAAATGTATTCCTCACGTGTCCATATATGCCTTTTTGGTTTTATTTGCGGGGCATGAGGAACAACGTCCGGCCCATTATTTTGACGGTCGTCATTTTCGTAGGGTACCGGTTCGTTCGTTTCTGTTGTCACATTGTTTTGCACGTGTAGCTTCTCGTACTTTCTGTGTAACAGGTTCAAAGTACGCACTTCCTGATTGTTATTCTTGGGTTGAATAATACTGGTATTATTTAATTTATTCGTAGTTCTTCTGTACATGGTGTTTGGGGCCGGAGATGAACTGTTGTTGACGGATCGTAATGTATCACGCATGTTTACATGTGTTGTGTTAGAGGTGGAGATGATATCGAGTTAAAATACATTTCGTTTGGAAAATAGCAGTAAATTTCAATGAGTATTACTTACTCTGATATAGTCCAATCCTTTGTCAGGTATTTTTTGGCTCTATACGATGTCTTTGTTTCCGACGTTTGTGGATAGATTTCGGAGCACTGTTATTATTATTACTATAATTATAATTATTATTATTGTTGTTGTTGGTGGTGGTGGTGTAGTTGTTGTTGTTGTTATTATTATTATTATTATTATTATTATTATTATTATTATTATTATTAATATATTCAGAGACTAGTTTCAGAGCCATTTCTCTTCATCAGTCTGAAAGAGCTTGGTTTGCTAGCTGTCGATGCTTATTCGCCTTTGAAAACTTTTACGTGAAATAAATTCACTGATCCACAAATGATACAGAAAGAACACTTGTGACACATAGCTAACTGGAAACAATATTTCCTGGCGCTCAATAGCTGTAGCATTATTCCCTTTCCTCGGACTGTCACAGTAAGTCGGCAAGAAATCATCACTTTATCGTGCTGCTACTGTATAAGTCTCTCTGAGGGATTTAGAAATGCAATATTTCTAATTTTGTATTTCAGTGAATTTATTTCATTTGAAATAAATTCAAAGGTGAATAAAAATCGACAGCAAAAAAGCCAAGCTATTCCAGATTGATGAAGAGCAATGCCTCTGAAACTGGTCTCTGGTTGCTGGATCTGCTAGGTGGAAGTGCATGTCTCCTCTGTTTGAAAACTTCGGGACACTGAACGCTTGTGTCTCCTAGCCAACAGCAAATGTGGTTTCCTGGGGATAAATAGTAGTAGCATCCTTCCTTTTCCTGGGACTGCCACATTAAGTTGGCAACAATACATCACTTCATATATATATGTAAAGGGAAATAGAAAACTTTGCTGTGAAATGCTGTGCAGTTGGTGTATGAAAGTTTCAACTGGAAAGCCTCTTTCCCATAAATCTAGAAAATTTGAATAAAGCAGCATTAATTCAAGGCGAAAAAGCAGTATAAAATCATTCGAAGCAAAAGTGATAGATTGTTGCCAACTTAATGTGGCAGTCCCAGGAAAAGTAAGGATGCTACTACTATTTATCCCCAGGAAACATCATTTACTGTTGGCTAGGAGACACACGCGGGGTGGGCTTTCGCTCGAATCGGGATCCGCCCCGTGTCCGCCGTTGGGGTTCCCTACTGCTTTATGTGCATCTCCATTGTCTCCCGAGATAAAAAGGATGCCAACAACAAAATATATATACTCGACTGCTTTGTGGGTCTTAACCATTGTAAATCCTCTTGTATCCGATACTTTCTAGTAAACACGATATGCTGCCTATCCTTTTAATCCTTATTTTTGCGTTGTAGCATCGTCTTTTGCTTCGAATGATTTTATACTGCTTTTTGAATTAATGCTGCTTTATTCAAATTTTCTAGAACTATGGGAAAGAGGCTTTCCAGTTGACATTTTCATACACCAACTGCACAGCATTTCACAGCAAAGTTTTCTATTTCCCTTTATATATGAATTGTGCAATGTGTTTGCTTCATGGACAATTTCTGTGATATCTAGGCAACCGAATCATCATGTGGTATGACAGTTGAGGTGATTTTCTTCAATTGGCCCCTCTCCCCCTACACAAATTCCTTCACTGCAGGTGCAGCTGATAACGGTCTATATTGAGGTGGCACATTTTGTAGTATGTAAATATTTTCGGAATAGTTTTATACTACAACGTTCTTTAAATTCATTCGAATCTATACAATACAGTTAGAATCGCCAGAAATATGTGGCTGTTATTCAGATTTTTGGATCTTGTTGCGTCTTTAGGTTATTTCTCATTGCCCTAATGCATATTCTAGTTCATCTTCCTTCATTGCATTTGTACATTTAGCAATTCCAAACTATACTTATGTTGTCGTTGGAAATTTCGACTTTTCTGAAGAGTAATTAATTTTTTAACCACAACACATTGTCACCAAATCGTTCACATAGAATAAATGGACGAATCTCCTATCACTGGGCTTATAACTATGTTACTCTTTTTACTCTTTTACTTATTTCAGTCATTTGACTACTGCCATGCTGAAGCACCGCCTTTAGTCGAGCAAATCGACCCCAAGATTTATTCTTTGCAAGCCTAGTACTTATTCTATAGGTCTCTTTTGCCGAACCGTTAAGTTTCGGGGACGCAAACACACCAGCATTTGTTGTCAAGCGATGTTGGGGCGGGGGGGGGGACAAACAGCCGCACAAACACACAGACACACAGACACACAGACACACACACACACACACACACACATATATATATAAGACGGGCTTCATTCAGTTTCCGTCTACCAAATCTACTCAGAAGGCTTTGGTCGGCCCGATGCTATAGTAGAAGTCACTTGCCCAAGGTGGCACGCAGTGGGTCTGAACATGGAACCATGTAGTTGGTAAGCAAGCTACTTACCACTCAGCCACTCCTGTGTAAACGGTTTTGTTTACTGTTAATGATAAGGCAATGAGATTCAACAGAAGATAAGTAGCGGGATAGAAAGCCTCCTTGAAATACGACACTGTTAATATGCGACATCTTTGCACGGACTGAATGAAAATGACTCGTGCTACTATTTACCAATTCAACATAGGCATTATATGTCTCACGGAATTGATGCTGCCATTCTATTCCAACTCCCTCTCATTATGATTATCACTACTAGCAACAAAACCACCACAACTACTACCACCACTACCAACACCACCATCACCAACACCACCACCAACACCAAACCACCACTACCACCACCACCACCACCACCACCAACAACAACAACAACGGAAGCAGCAACAACTACAGCATCATCATAATCTCATAGAAGGAAATATTCGTAAAAAAATAACTTATTTTTATTAGAAGACAATTATACGTGCTATATATATTATAATTGCCATATATATGCATATGTATATGTGTATGTGTATGTATGTATGTATGTATGTATGTATGTATGTATATATATATATATATATATATATATCAATTTATAGTTATACATACATAAATACACATATACATTTAGCGACGCATCCATTTCCAAGTAAGTACACACACAGACGCGTACACGCATACACACACACACACCACACACACACACACATATCTATATTGAAATCCCGATGATATAATTACCATCATTTGCATCAGCGTGGACAGTATAAACCTTCTCGTCATCATCAGCGTTCAATGAGATATTTCTATTATCCGTATCGTTATAATCATTTTAGCTTATTTGCTTAAAGTATAATAAAGTATTATTAAACAAAAGTTCTATCATTAGTAGCGAATTAATCACACTTTTATATTCACAATATTAATATTCCCTCAATTATTATCATTATCATTACAAAATTACTGCTCCTCGTCGTCCTCGTCATCATCATTATCATCATCATCATAATAATAACAGTAATAATAATAACAACAATAAAAATATTTATAACGACTATATTACTAATGATAATAATAATGATAATGATAATAATAATAATAATAATAATAGTAGTAGTAGTAGTAGTAGTAATAGTAGTAATAGTAGTAGTAGTAGTAGTAGTAGTAGTAGTAGCAGTAGTAGTAGTAGTAATAATAATAATAATGATAATAATAATAATAATAATAATAATAATAATAATAATAATAATAATGATAATAATAATAATAATAATAATAATAATAATAATAATAATAATAATAGCACTCAGAGACTGCAAACATCCGCCTCTCAACGATTAGCCAGAGAGAATTTTTTTAAATGAGGATATCTGAAATAAACTCGGCTGCTCTCACAAATGCGAATACTAAAAATGAACCCGACTGCTCTCAAAAATTAAGTAAAATAACAGGGAGAATAATCTAGAAGACTTGACCGATACCGGGTCGATCCCAAAATCTAATCATTTTGTGCCACTCCCAAGGACAAACATCTCTGAATATTTCATCTGAATCCCTCTAGCGGTTCTAGAGATATCTTTCCACGGACAACCAAGCAAACACGGCTGAAAAGAATATCTCCGCCTTAGCGAAAGCGGATGTAAATATTATAACAACAACAACAACAACAACAACAATAATGGTGATGATGATGGTAGCGTAGGCTGCAGGTAGCATGCACGCTACGTGTGCATGTCTCCAGGATTCCCAACAAAACCTGTGATAAAAAGAAATTTTACTATATTGTGCGTTATGCCCGTCTGTGTATCTGTTCCCTTTTCACGGTCAAACGACTAGACCAATGGTCACGATGCTTTTGGGGATTACGAAGGAGATAATGAGGAAGGATTTTAGCGAAGAAAATGTGAAAAAGTATGATTATTTAGTGTGTATTGAGTGTGTTCACTTTACGGGCGTAAAAACAGGCAAATAAAAATTAAGGGAGAGATAGCAAATAATAGAAGCGAAGGATTACTTTTAATGATACTGCATAGGCAGCTGGTACAGCATCCAAACAGTGAACAATACTTTATTCCTCTCCACTGAATTACGCCATATGATACTATAATGGGCTTTATGTCCGTCACTCTATCCGTCTGTCTCTCTGTATATATAGGGAGAGAACTCATAAAACAAAACAAAACAAAACAAAAGACGAAGACATGTGGTGTAGACAACAAACAGATGTATTAGTTTAACGCTCTGGAAGTGAAAAAGTCTTTAACGTTTCGAGCCTACGCTCTTCCACAGAAAGGAATACAGAAAGAAACGGGGAGAGAAAAATAAAGAATGTGTAGCGGCTAGCGATCTATCATGGCGAATGCCGGACAGAGGAGTCACACGGGAGAACTAGGAAGAAGGGGAGATAATAAAGTAGTGGTAATCCCAAAACGAAGGAGAGCGTTCGTGTGTATAAATGAGTATGTATGTGCGTGTAGTAGAGGGCTGGTGACCTGGGCGTGTGCGTGAGTGGGTGATAGTGTGGGTGCTGGGAAGTGGTCAGTACTAGTGTGCGCGTGGTTGTGTGATGGGATGAGATGTTGTGTGGTATGGTGGTCTGTGTTGCGGTGGTATGTAGTGGGGAATGTTGCGGTGGTATGTTGCGGTGTTGAGAGTGGGGAAAGGATGGGTGAGGTCTGGGTTAGGTTGAGGGTGGGGCTAGAGGTTGGTATGTGGGAGTAGGTATAAGGGATCGGGTAAGGTGAGGATATGGATAGGGAAGGTGGAGTTCGGATTGTGTAGGGTTCGGGTTACGAGGGTGGGGTGATGATGAAGGGAGCGGAGGCAGGGAAAGGTGGGTAGGAATACAGAGAAGAAAGAAGGAGGGTAGGAGTGAAGAGGAGAAGTAGGAGTCGGAATAAGAAAGGAGAGGTGGTTAGGAGGAAGTCGGTGTGAGAGGTAAAGAGGAGAGGGGAGGAAGGTTAGATGAAGAGGGGAGGAGAGATGAACCCATGTGAAGCAAAGGGGCGAAGAGAGAAGATTAATCCCCGTTCTCAGCGCAGATAGGAGTCCGGATGGCCCCTGTGCAAAGACAATCCGGACACAGACAGGTGTTGCAAAGTGTGACCGGTAGAGCGGAAATGGCGTGAGACCGGGATGGCATTGCCAAGTCGGAGAGCTGGGGATGCAGTAGATGACATTGGTAGAAGTGCAGGTGGAGTCGGTGAGTCGATATGATAGGATCGATGATGAGTGCCAGTGAGGAGAGTGGTGTTGGATAGGTAAGGGCAAGTGCGGTAGCGTGGGCGGGAGTAGGGGAACGAGCCGGGTTGGGAGGTTGGGTTAGGGAAGACGCTCTGGACCAAGCGGTCGCGTAGGTTGTGGGCTTGTTTGAAGGAGGGGTTGCTTAGAGGTGTGCTAAGTAGAGGGGTCGGACTGGAGTCACCGGAAGGCTCGAAGAATGGTGCGTTGGAGAGGTGGCATGGTAGGTGAGGGGAAACGGAGACAGGAGATGGCGGGGCGGGTGCAGAGGGAGAGAGCATTTGCACGGTCCACGGAACCTGCTCTGGCAAGGGCGACGTGGTTAGTGGTGAGGGGATATCCACGTAAGATGAAGTGGCAAGGCATGAGTTGAGACTGAGTCTAAACGTCATGTCATCACTGCAGAGCCTGCGTAGACGGAGGAACTGGGAATAGGGGATGGAGAGTTTGATGTAGGAAGAGGAAAATTTGAGGTATGAGTGTGAGTGTGTGTGTTTGTAGTGGATGGAGGTGGTGAGAGGGATACATTCATACATACATATATATACACACACACACACATCATCATCATCATCATAGTTCGACCGTGGTCGAGACAATGGAATTTACCATGCTACGCCAGACTTCACGGTCCATCATGGCATTACGGAGGTTCTGTTGCTGGATGCCTGTATCCCTGGAGATTACATCAGGGTAGGAGAGTGTGCGCCCTCTGGTATTGCGAGTAGATGGCTTCCAGAGGAGAGCAGTAGAAATTGCCTCGTTTTCAGCTCTACAACAATGTCCAGCAAACTGGACTCTCCTACCTTTCACAAATACACACACACATATATATATTTCATTTTATTTATTAGGGAATAAAAATTCCGACATCACAGGGGTTCAAATTATTCTCAATGAGGTAATATATTTGTTATGTAGAGATAGTAGTCCCCATCATCACACCATATAAAAGGATTTTAATTTAATACTTACTACTCATTTCTCTGCTACACGTGTTTTTCTTGAGGTTCTTTTACGGTTCCTTAAGCACGCAGTGTTTTACAGTAACATGTCTTAAAATGTAACCCCAATCATCATGCCTCTAAATAACATTATCATAGTTCGATACAAAATACTATATTTTAATTTTAACAGATAAGTATTCGTGTGTGTAAATAGATACACCGGACCTTACTGTGCAACCCATAATTTAATTCAAATAAAATTAATAAGAATGGAAATATAAAATAAAAAATAAAAAATAAAACATTTACAAAAACTAAATTCTGACGTAACCTATGTCTGTAAACATTCATATAAAATTAATGATCTGTAGGGATAAAAATAAAATATATACTTGTGATGATATAATAATGAAAGAAATGACAAATAAATATATTCGAATAAAAACTATAGTTAAAAGTGGACATACACAAGAACGAATGACAAAATGCAACAAGAAAATTTACAAATGATACGAATGATAAAAATAAAAAAAATACAAATTAAAAATTAGAGCTTAATAACTTAAGAGTAACGTAAAACAAATGTCGTAAAAAATATGTACAAACTACCGTTGACTACCATGGTTCTACTACGTATTAATTTCGGCTTAACGTCGGAAGTATATATATATAGGGATCTGTCAATCTTCAATAAAACTAGTAGACGATCAACACTTAGTACAAGAAGAGAAGAAAAATACCACGTAAATACAAAATTACAGAACAAGGTATACCTCAGGTAAAAGAACAGCTAAAGCAACCTGAAGCAAGAAAAGCAAAAGCAAGAAATTGGCCGAGAGGAAGCTATCCTTGAAAGGTCGGGAAGAGGTTGTGAACACATACGTCGCATCAACCATTTATTAGCACCTCAGTGTCGTGTCTTGCCCCATTTCGTACCTCATCAAGCTTGAGCTTTTGCATTCCCGCCTGTTATGGGGACAGATTCTGCTGGTCAGGCGCTCCATATGCTGTCAACACCCTATGGACGGTGGGCTGCACATTCCGTTGATATTGATGCGCATGCATGTGCTGAAGCTGCAGTACATCCAGCATTTCCTCGACGACGGTGATCAGCTTTGGTCGCAGCTCGTCTCTTTGAGTGAGCTGCAATCTTGGATAAAGCGTAGACCGATGCTGCGTGTCTGGCACCTTCAGTGTCGCCAGGCGTTCATGCTCCTCAACCAGACAAGCAATGCAGTTAGTGGAAGTTCTACGATGGCGTTGCGTAGAGGGTTAGAGGTGAGAGGAAACGACGAGCTTCACGAGGAGAATCTAGGCGTCGATGAATTTCAACTCGCCAGTCTGTTGCGGAGGACTTTTGAACGGGGGCATGTGGATAACTTCCAGAAATCCTTGGCCTGGCAGTGCTACGGAGGGGGGGGGGTGTTCTTTTCCTGTTCGAGATAAACTATACAGGCATGAAAGTGCCGTCTCACGGACCTACCCGAGATGTGCGCAGAGTGACGAAACCGTTCTACACGCACTCGTTCAGTGCCCGAGCATATCTGCTATATGGGTTTATGTCGAAGAAAACTATAAACCCATATCTGCTATATGGGTTTATACTGTTACGTGTAGGAAGCGTCCACTTGTCGGCTGATTCCATCATGGAGATTTCCCACCACCTCCCTTTGGTCGGCAAGCGAAGGCAATTTTTCCCTGTCTCGTGGCAGTAGCGGAAGAGGCTGTGATTGTGTAGATTGAAAGGGCTGAAAACAAATACTTTTCTGCGTTCTACCATCTGAAAAGGAAAGTAAGGGTTGAGAGAGAAGTGCTGACTTCCAGCAATTTTGTTAAGAGGTGGATGAATGTGGCGACTACTTTGAGCATGCGCTCTTGAGTTTTCAAGGCTGAGAGAGAGAGAGAGAGAGAGAGATAGATAGACAGAGAGAGAGAGAGAGAGAGAGAGAGAGAGATGGTGAGAGCGCTGTTGCCCTAGTGGTCGTAACGCTTGTGGATTTTTCGTGGGGGTCTCCATGAGTAGCCCACAGTTCCTTCCGTCTTTTAGGCAATTTCTTTGTTATATTTTTCATCGTTATTAACATTTTACACGACACTTTATGTAACTCCATTCTATCCTTCAAGCTTTGTAATGTCCAATCTTATTGATGTCGGCCCTTGTGGCTAATAAAGAGAAGAATATTATTATTATCATTATTATTATTGAGGCAGAGAGCACCGAATGCCATCAAATTGACACGAGGGTATAAATATACTAAGCCCAATATACCCACCATGTCTACCCATCTGATAAGTGTACACCAGGTACATGCATCACAACCATGTGTGCGTGACATAGTGCTCTCATATCAAGATGAACAGCCCATGACCTTGTAGGTGGGGTCCTCTTAGAATTCTCTTCGGGTTGAGAAGCCCTTCTTGCTCAAAATATCCCCGAAGAAGCGTTGTTTAAGGATGTATCCAAAACAAAGAATTCCTCTCAATTTCGGGATATGATGCTCTCCAAATATTTCTGCTCGTAACCGGAGATGCACATATCGTCAGCCACTAAGGGACATGCTCAACTGGTAAAGGTCAAACAACTGACAAGCAAATCTGTAGTATTGAGCAGAATATTTGCTGTAGCTCATCTTTTATACCAAGACAAAACAACGTACATGATAACACTTCCGATCAGTTAAGATCGCAAGCCATGAGAGCCACTGCCTGGTACTGCATCAGGGCTATTATTATTGTTGTGGTTATTACTGTTGTTTTTGTTGTTGTTGTTGTTGTTGTTCTTCTTCTTCTTCTTCTTCTTCTTCTTACTATTATTATTATTATTATTATTATTATTATTATTATTATTATTATTATTATTATTATTATTATTATTATCATCATCATCATCATCATCATTATTATTATTATTATTATTGTTATTATTATTTAAATATTCACCAGAATGGCAGTCATCATCATAAAAATCAGTAATGTCTTTCTTTTCCTTGTAAACGGATCTGCTTTAATTTTTATCTATGTTTACTATAAATATAAATATTTTAGCTTTCACCTCCGTCATTTCCATTTACCTCTTTCCACTACTCCAATTTTGTCTGCTACTCTGTTCTTGACTTTAAGAAACCAAACAAAACATACATTACTCTTATTAAGCGAATCATTTTATTATATCTGTTTTTAGGTTGTCACTTTGTCTGAAATGATATTAGACACGTACATGAAAAGGTTTATTTGATTTTTCCTTTTAATCAAGATAATATGCTTTAAATGATATTTTACGAGATGCAGAAGCAATAATAACGGTTTTTGGTGTTTTTAAATTTGTTTTTAGTATTGTTGTTGATATAACCACCTGTTATGTTTATAGAGTTTGTGCAGAAAAATCATTTTCAAATAACATTATATAAATGAGACACTCGGGATGATGTTTGTAAATAAGGTAATGACAGCTTGAGTGTTGTGCGACGCACGGATTCACCTTTTAAGGTTCTGATATCTACTTCGTACATATTACGTTGCTCGACATTCTCTATTTAATGTGAAGTGCCAGATTTTGGAGGCGCTGATTTTCGTGATTGTCTTTAGTGCAACAATGGCAAAACCCACTTAGTGAGTGTTTTACTGGGATTTTGCCTTGTGCAGGAAATCGGAGGTATTCATCGAGGATTGATCCAGTAATCCGTCTTGCTGTTTCGGATGGGTTAGGAGTGAAGCACGTATTGTTGCCAGCTGGAATAAAGCTGGCTGATCTGCCATTAGTCACCTGTCAATGACTTAGTGTTATGTCGTATATGGGGAGGGACTTATAGAGTGTTGGGTGGTATATGGACAGGTAACATTTGTCGGACGACTCGGTATGCACGGTTAAGCTATGTTTTGATATAAGATTTAGTCCGGAGGTAGGAAAGAAATAAAGCTTGCTTAGGGTATCTGCATATCAGTCTGAGATGAATGCCAGACATGTAACAAATTAATAAAAGCTGTCGAGCGTTGCCAACGGTTCGGGTTTACACTAATGATACTACTGAAGCATTAGTGAGCGAGTCATGAGTTGTAAACTTTGAAATCACCGTAATAAAAAAAGGGTGAAGAAGGGCATGACACATCTCAACGCAAAAGCAGATGTGAATTAAGCAACTGGCTTCCTTTTTGCTGATGTTTAAGTGAGAGAGAACCATCACAGATAGAGTGCAATATACGCTGATGTAGAAGCTACCTTTTGAGAGTGAATTTAGAAAAGCAGCTAATCTGAAGAGCTGAGTTGAGCTGGGCATAGATGTCAAGAGAGTGGGTCTTGGAGGGGAAAAAAGCCTGAGTGGTCTGCGTCTACGTAAGAGAGGATGTTTTCACACGAGTCGGTGTATACTGCAGGGGAATAGAAGTTTTCCACTGGGGTTACTGCTTTGGGGATTTTATTAAAATGTCTCGACAATCACTATCCAAAGATCTGAATAGAATGCTTCTAAAGTCAACATACAGGTAAGTGATGATGTCATAATGGGCAGTATGAATTGCTTACCACCGAAAATGTGGACTATATATTGTGTAGTAGTATAATTGTGCTAAGAGTATAGAAATAAAGATTAGTAGTAGTATTAGTATTAATAGCAGCAGCAGCAGCAGCATTAGTAGTAGTAGTAGTAGTAGCGGCAGCAGCAGCAGCAGCAGCGTAAGTTTTAATCACAGCAGTAGCAGCAGTAGTATTAACTTCAAGAGATTTAGCATTTTTTCAGTCGTCGAAGCTGTAGTGCTAGTAGCATAAATAAAAGCAGGATTAGTAATAGGAGTCGTAAGGCGACAAGCGGGCAGAAACGTTAGAAATATGCTAAGCGGTATTTCGTTCATCATTACTTTCTTAGTTCAAATTTCACCGCGGTCGATTCTTCCGTAATTGATAAAATAAGCATCACTTGAAGACTGGGATCGATGTAATCGACTTACCCAATCCCACGAAATTGCTGGCCTTGTGCCAAGAGTTGAAACCAATAATAGTTGCAGTAGTAGAAGTAGTAACTGTAGTAGTGGCTTTGGTATTAGAAGTTGCGCTAAAATCATTATCATCAGTAGGTGTTACATTAATAGCAGCACCATGGGTAATATAGGCAGTGGCAATATCAACATTTGCAGCATCACTAGAATGTGCCAGGAGCAGTGGTAGTAGAAGCATTAAGTAACGATATCTGTAGCTGCAGAGACAGTTTTAAATAAAGTAGTAGCTGCAACAGCTGAAGTAGTGGTAATGATAATAAAAATACAGGTAACAACAGATAGCTGCCATAAAGTAAATCATGAGGGTGGAATTATAATCGATAAGAAATAGCTATATATTAAATAATAATACATGCAATGTTTTGTAAGTGAAGTTATATCAGACTCATTTATGACAAGGTTATAAGCCTGAGAAAACAAACACTGGGTGTCCAGGCGTGCCATCGGAAAAGTCAGTAAATTGGATCAATGGGTTCCTCACAAAATTACCGAGTCTAATTTCGCGCAAAGACTGAATATGTGCTCTTATTTGCTGTCACGTCTCATGAATGAACATTATCTGGAACGAATTGTGACTGCTGATGAGAAATGAGCTCTCTATAAAAATGTCAAGCGCCGAAGATAATGGGTAGGGGAAGGAGAAACACCGGCACCCCAGGCTAAACAAGGTCTTCACCCACATAATGTGTTGTCATCTGTTTGACAAACAAAGGACGTTTACTGCAAGCAGCGTGAGCGGCTTAGGTCAGAGCTAGAAGAAAAACGGCCATCTTTGGTTTGAAGATGAAAGGTGTTCTTTCATCAAGATAATGCTTGGCTACATACAGAGAGGATGGCATTCCAAAGGCCGGAGCAGTTTGAATGGTAAGCAATGCCCCAACCACCATATTTGCGGGACATTGCCCCATCTGGTTATCATTTATTTCGCAGTCTTCAAAATCATTTGGACGGATAAAATAGGAAATCCGTTCACTAGATCGGAACATTACTGGAGGAGTATTTTTCGTCATGGACAAGTGAATTTTGGAAGAGGGGTCTTGCAAGCCTACCGGACAGATGGAAAAGCATTGTAGAACATGAAGGAGAGTAAATTTCAAATTAAAAAGAACTTTATATTAATTTTGAAAAATATGTATTAAAAACCGCATTATTTATGGGATGACCCAATATATGAAGCTCTTCTTGAAAAAAGTGCTGCGCTTTTACTCCTACATACATAAGACAAACAGAGATACTCAAACATCGAGCGTATACAATTACCCACAAGACATCCATACTTACTGCATGTATACATGTTTACCTAGACTTATATACTGACAGAGTATCCTATAATTTTGAAGGATAAGAGAAAAAAAACCTAAACAGCAATTAACATTCATGAAACAAACGGATTCTATTTCTGTGCACTGAAGGCGACACATGTTATAGCACATGTAACGATATCTAAATGCTCATTCATTGTGTACCTGATCCTGCTGTGCCTTCCATAAGTTCCTGCTAAGTTTTTGGCAGCGACATCCTGAGATAGCTCTATAGACTTCAATCTGCTACAAAATACAAGTTCCTTTCTTATTAATGTGTTACAACAGCCACACTACTCCAAGTGTGAGATAGCATCTAACTAAGGTTTCTGTAAGATTAGACTAAGTCCCGTCAGTAGTGTTACACTGCTTTCCAGAGGCTGGATGTCCCATATCGTCTAGAAAACATAAATACTTCTACATATGTACCCCAAACACACCACACATAAATATATACAATTATCTGTTTTAGCGTTTTATTTGTTTTCTTGCATATCCAAATAAAAATTGAAAATGTTTTAGTTATTTCTGCTGCTTTAAATATATTTATCGGATTTACATTGTCGCCGTAATTTATTTCAGTATGTACTTCAAACGCTAGCGTAATTGATGCATGCCGTGTCGACAATGCAGCACAAATTTCATTTCAAGTACATCCTACACAGTTTCCCATCTGTAACACTCTTACCTTTCTAATATAATAAGTCCAATAAAACACTTAGGATTTTCTAATTTTGCAGTAATGACACTCTAAAATTCTGCTTTCTTTCATCCGACTATTTGGTGACTCCAGTTCAAGATGTTGTCTTTTACCAATTCATTAACATTCTTATATATAACTCTTACCACATTTGTTATTACATAGCTAATATTTGTACAGTTCGGACGTTCATAAGGTCCGTCGTTATCGCAAAACTCACTTGAATGTATAGCGGTACCGTACATATACATGCATGCATATATATATATAATACCTTCATACATAAACACCTAAATACATAAATTCATATATTTTTGTATGTATGTGGAATTCTGTATCTCTAAATATATCTATATTTAATGAAGTTTGCTTTTCTTGATAGATATATATAGATTTTTCTATTCCTGAGCGTTATACTAATACATCTGTTTGTTTTGTACATCACCTGTCTTTGTCTTTTGTTTTTTTCGTAAACTCTCCCTATATATATATAATATATATATATATATATACAAACATACTTACTTACATACATACATACATATATACTTACACACAACCATATACAATTTATACCTATATTTCCATCTCTCTCTCTCTCTCTCTCTCTCTTTCTCTCTCTCTCTCTCTATATATATATATATATACACACACACATACACAAAACCATAATAAAGAGTATGAATATTTAATTTTGCTTGCTACAGTAACGCTGAGCGCTTCATTTAGTTTCTTGCGATTGCTAATGAAGCAAAAGTGTCCACCCGACTACTTGCTGCTATCCAATGAGTGGAAGGATTTTACCGGCGCCTTTAAATGTCATCTGTATTTATTATGGACTAATTCTGCTGCATCTATCTATCTATCTATCTATCTATCTATCTATCTATCTATCTATCTATCTATCTATCTATCTATCTATCTATCTATCTATCTATCTATCTATCTATCGATCGATCGATCGATCTATCTATCTTTATATATATCTATCTAACTATCTACCTGTCTCTTATTCTATTTATCTATCTATCTATTTTTCTATCTATCAATTTATCTATCTATCTATCTATCTATCTATCTATCTATCTATCTATCTATCTATCTATCTATCTATCTATCTATCTATTTACCTATCTATTTACCTACATATGTATCTATCTAGCAATCTATTTGTCTGTCTGTCTGCGAGAAGCGCTACCCGTTCGGGATAAGCTCTATAGGCATGGCTCGAGAAACACGGGGCCGACCTGCCCGAGATGCGGGCAGAGCAACGAAACCGCTCTGCACGCAATCGTGCAGTGTCCAGCAATGTCCGACCTGTGGGCTTATGTCGAACGACTGCTGTCACGTGTGGGAAGTGTCGGTTTATCAGCCGAGTCTATCGTTAGTATCGTCACGCCTCCTTCCTTCAAACTTGTGGCTATGGCGAAAGAATGTATCTGGTGGACGCGTCTGAAAGGATTAGAGACAAACACTTTCCTCTCTGGTCAATCTCTCATCAACTTCCTCAAGTACCAATTGAAGAGGAAAGTGAGAGTAGAGGGGCAAGTTTTGTCTAGTGAATGTTTTAAAAAAAGATGGGTGAATGTAGCAAGGATGGCACGCATGAATGACGAAGCCACCTTGACTATGATTCTATGAACCGTAAAAATTAATACAGAGAGTTGCTTATTTGCAAAAAAAAGAAAAAGAAATATAGCATGTGACTTCATTGACCGAGGTTACCGTGGTCTTTTCCGTAGGCTTTTCTTTCCACGGGTAAACCTCACCTGTCCTCCCCTTTACACTTCATATTGACATTTCTGTGATAACGATCCCTATTGATCAATTATTTTTTCCTTTCTCTTTTTTTCCTCCCCCCCGTTTTTTTTTAAATTTTATTCCCCCCGTTTTTGTCCTCTTTCTTTCCCTTTACGATCCCTTTTGATCGAAAACCAAACCCCCTTTTTTTACATCCAAAAGAAAAGCTCTACCTTGTAATTTGTCCTGTCTGTGTGCAGCCCTGTGTGGCTAATAAAGAAACATATCTGTCCCTAAAAGGTCTGGTGGAGGTGGCGAACACGTACATCGCGTCCATCATCTACTACCGCCTGGTCAGGCGATCCATTTGCTGTCAACACCCGTTAAAAGGAGGACTGGGCATGCCGTGGTTGATGATGCGCAGATACGCGCTGAGACTGTGACATCTCAGGCTCTTCGTAGACGACGGTGAACAGGTGTGGTCACCATTTGTGAGGCACGCTTTCCCGCAGCTCGTCTCCATGACCGAACTGCAGGCGTGGATCAAAAAGAGGCCGAGGAAGGGCGAATGGCACCGCGAGTGTCGCGTTGCTCTCAAGCAATTCTGCCGTCCTGGGTCGACCTTGAGTGACTTCATCACAACCAAAGCATTGTATAGGGGATTAGTGGAGGGGAGGTACGACGACGAGCTCGGGGCGAACCTGGACGTCGACGAGGAGTACCTGACCCGCCTGTTCGGGACGACTTTCGGGCCAGGGCCCATGGACAACTTCCAGAGATCCCTGGCCTGGCAGGGATAAGCTCTACAGACACGGCTCGAGAAACGCAGGGCCGACCTGCCCGAGATGCGGTCAGAGCGACGAAATCGTTCTGCACGCACTCGTGCAGTGTCCAACAATTTCCGACCTGTGGGCTTATGTCGAACAACTGCTGTCACGTGTGGGACGAGTCGGTTTATCAGCTGAGTCTCTCGTCGATATTGTCACGCCTCCTTCCTTCAAACGGGAAGGAAGAGCTACTTTCATCATCCTTGTGGCTATGGCGAAAGAATGTATCTGGTGGACACGTCTAAAAGGATTGGAGACAAACACTTTCTTCTCTGGTCAATCTCTCATCAAGTTCTTCAAGTACCACTTGAAAAGGAAAGTGAGAGTAGAGAGGCAAGTTTTGTCTAGCGAATGATTTAAAAAAAGATGGGTGAATGTAGCAAGGATGGCACGTATGAATGACGAAACCACCTTGAGCATAACCCTATGAACCCAGAAATTGAAAACAGAGGGTTACCCACTTGCAAACAAATGTGGTAACATATAACAATATTGACCAAGGTTACCGTGGTCTTTTTCGTAGGCTTTTCTTCCCACGGATAAACCTTACTTGCTTTCCCCTTTACACCATAAATCATAACACTGTGATACACGATCCCTATTGATCGTTTTTTCCTCTTCCCCTTTTTTCCCCTTTTTTCTTCTTTTTTTTCATTTCCCTTTTCTTTTGTTCCTTTTCCTTTTTTTCTTTGTTCCTTTTTTCCCTTTTACGATCCCTTTTGATCGAAAACCCTTTTCTTTGTTTCTTTTGTTTTTTATTTTTTTTGTTTTTTTCATCCCCCAAAAGAAAAGCTCTACCTTGTAACTTGTCCCATATGTGTGCAGCCCTGTGTGGCCAATAACGAAACTTATCTATCTATCTATCTATCTATCTATCTATCTATCTATCTATCTATCTATCTATCTATCTATCTATCTATCTATCTATCAATCTATCTATCTACCTATCTATCTACCTACTTATCAATCTATCTACCTACTTATCTATCTATCTATCTATCTATCTATCTATCTATCTATCTATCTATCTATCTATCTATCTATCTATCTATCTATCTATCTATCTATATATCTATCTCGGCATAAATAGCTAGTTTGGCAGATAAACACACATAAGTCGCATTTAGTTAGAAATGCAAAACGCGGAATAAACTACTGCTAAAAAGTGAGCTAATTTATTCTCCCGTTTACTTTTAACTGCATTTATCATGAAATATCCTTTCGTATGTATAAGGAAGGTTACACAGACACACACAAACTGACACACACACGCACACATAACACAAATATATACATACATATATACTTACATACTTACATACATCGATACATGCATATGTATATACATACATACGTACGAACGTGCATACATACAAACATAGATGAGACTTCATATCTGTCACGATTCTCTATGCTGACCACAGAACGCTAGTACTGGGTTTTCTTGTGTAGTCAGAAAATTCTGCGTCTCTAAACAATCGCAAATCCAAAGAAACTGTATGTCACCCTACAATAAAGTAATACTCACATGCCTAGTAGAGTTTGCCATCTATGCACACTCGCAAAAATTATCCTGCCTGAAAATATCCACCTCGCAGCACGCTACATGACGACGATTAGTCCTTTCCACATATATTTTAATAATTCTATAATTTTATTTAAGGCACTGAAGTTTATAATCGTAAATTGTTTCAGGTGACTTAAATCCCTTCATATCTTCCAAATATAACGGTCGGGCTACATGTCTAGGATAAATCTGCAAGAAATAAACGGATCCTTTCGGCTTGAACGGCAGTTTTTTTTCTAGCGGTGTCATATGAAATTGTCACCCATAATTATGACCCTGGTATCGATCTGTTGCATTTAAATCTGTTTTAGGGTTAGGGTTAGGGTGGGGGGAAGGGTGTATTTTTTCTTCAGAATGTAAATAAATCCAATCTATTTCTTAAACGAGGGACATATTCAGAAGGCACAGAATGTTTTCACCTCCATTGACGTCATTGATTGGTTGAAATTGCAGAATTTGAAGAAAAAAAACAACAAATATCTTACAAACTATAGAATTTTCTCAATAAAGCCAAGAGAAAAAGACATTTTATAAACACATTCTACTAGTATACGAAGTTTTAAAATGTTTAGTTACGTGGAAATTATTTTAAAAAACTGCCGTTCAAACCGAAAAGATCCGAAATATACAACCACCAAAGGCGAAACGACACATCATGTAAAAAGAAAGTCTTAGATATGATTTCACTGGGACAGAGTAGATACTGCATCCCGATGCATATTGTTTGAAGAGCATATCTAACGCAAAATGACAGAAGCAGAGGAATGGTTAAGATCGGAACGTATTTGTTCTGTCTTACATGTGATGAGTGGCGAAGAAATCACCACGTAACTACTCTTTTTATCCTAAGAATACTGCCTCGCCAACTATAAATAATATTAAGCACGTTTAACCAATTCATTCACCTGAATAACGGTGCTCTGGCATTCAAATTTTATGTTATATTATTCGCATTTCCATTATTTCTAAAGGATCCATTAACTGTATTAATTTAACTTGATTTACAAGGGCAAAAACCACATGAGAATAATACTTTCCCATGAGATTAAAAGATAAATATCATTTCCGTTTCTTTGATGATTCTGGTTTGAAGATATAAGAAGAAATAATTATTTTAATTAATATTTTAATAGAGTAGGCATGGTCAATTATTAAGCAATTTATTTTCCCTGAAATTTAGCTGGCAGTTTCAAGGATTTCATTTGTCGTACATAGACGTCATTTTAAATGACTAGCATAATTCACTAGAATACTTTGAAAATATTTTGTTGATAAAATTTAGCAATTTATTTTTCCATGTAGTTGAACATTGAATATAAATTCCTACTTGTTAAAAACAAACACTTTCGCTATCTTTCCTTAAGTTGACGAAATAATGATTTAAATTCCTAATATGCTGCAGGACATCTTAATTGCATTAGTTTGATTTTCGTTCTATTATTGCACGTACATATGTTGGACTGCGAGGAATATGCATTCAGTTACACTTTTAAAAAAGACTGATTAAAGAGGTAAATTAGCTTTCTCTGAATTAGACACAGCTATTTGGTGCTTTGAAAATTACTTAATGGTGCTTACTTTTTATCATCTATAAGCTATATCGTCTGAATCCCACCCGCAAAAAGAAGCGCGTACACGCACAACAA
>NC_043012.1:45837779-45842779 GCF_006345805.1 Octopus sinensis
AACTGGTATTTAGAAACAACGGCACCGATCTAATACCTCTCTTTGTGTTAATGCATTAGGTACATTTGAAGACGTGTATATAAGGTGTAATACCATAAGCCATGAAGCGACTTGGAAAGTGAAAAATAATCTAGTCCAATACTCTCTTTATATTAGAATATCCCCATAATATCACTCAGGGTTTTCTGAAGATAATTAAATAACTTTTTTTCCCAGGAATCCATAAATATAATAAACTCTTCAATTATCATAAGGTCAAGGTAAGCCACTCATGTTTAGATAATATTCACTCAAAATTCGCATCTTCCAGTAGGTTGGAGCATGTGCCACAGTTTTGGGGTACGAATGTTTTAACACATACTGGTTTCGTGGTTGTTGTGTAAAGCTTCGAATCTGTTACAAGTCTTTTCAGCGATTTCTCTTGCTTTTTCATTTCATTGATTTATGCGATTTTAGAATGTTGCTCATTTTGGAGTTTCTAGTAAGCATAGATAGATTTTGTACAATAGTGCTGCATGCTTCATTGTTCCTGGGATTGTGAGCTGATATATACAGTAGTATTTTGAGATGGGGGTGTGGTGTTACGCTTTGTTGCTCTTAGCGAATTAATGTCTAGTTTCTTAGCACGTCTAATTCCACCGTCTATAAGGGTGATGGATATTCTCTTCTCAGTTGATATTGTTCTGAGGTCTCGAAGATGAAGGTCCCGAGCATTTCTACTAGGTGTTATTCTTCTTATTAAGTTAAAGGGGGTATTTCTTTTGATGTGTTTCGGGTAGCATGAGCTGAACAGGCGATATTGCTTCGAGTCCGTTGGTGTATGATAAATGTCTGTTATAATTCGGTTGTTGACTTTTTATCACCATATCTAAGAAAGGGAGCTGTTCCTTGCTATATTTAATTCTAAACTAAATGTTAGGGTTTATATTATTTACCATTGATTTAAATTCCAAAAGATTATCAATGGTCTCATTCCCAATGATAAAGCCGTCATTTACGTATCTTTACCAGTTCTCTCTTATACAATGTTAAAATGGATATCCATATTTTTGCAGTTAAACTTCATATGTCGTAAATTTAAAATAACCCATTATTATGTTTGCAACAACAGGTGCTGTTTTCGTTCCCATTTTAATTCCGCATTTTTGATGACAGTAGGTATCATCAAATAAGAAATAGTTGCTTTGAAGAATAAATTTGAAAATTTCAATAATAGAATCCTGGTTTATACGTTCCAGAAGTACTTCGGGATACTATTCCAACCAATTTTATTGCTTCTATTTCATAGTCATGTGTGATTTTGGTGTAAAGATTAATAACATCGAAGGAAACCAATATCTCTTCGTTAGTTGCTTTTGGTAAGTGATCAAACATGTCTAGATCGTCTCTAAAAAAACTTTTGATGCATTTTAGCAAGGGTTTCAGTAGAATGTCAAGAAGATTGCTTAGGAAGTGGGTTTCACGGGCTGGGCCAGCTATAAGAAGTCTTAACTTAGAGTCTATTGGCGCTTGGATGGTTATGTGTTTCCCTGGCGGTTGTTTGCAGGCTCCTTTAACTACTTTGCTCTTTTGTATTTTAGGTAGGCCGTAAAGAAGACCAGGTTTACATTTAAAGTTCGTATAAACAATCTTTTTCTGTCAGGACTTATCCATGTAGAAGAATTAAAGGATGCCAGATTTTTCTTTTTTTTTTGTTTGTTTTTAGAGTTTACAACTTTTCGTAGGATGTAGCGTTTTCTAGCATAGATAATACTAGGTTTTTGTAGTATTCTGCGTCTATCAGGACTACAATACTTCCTTTGTCTGCTTTTTTTTTACTTGTCAGGCCTTAGTCGTTTTGTAGTTCATATACACCTAGTTGTTACGCTGACTCATTAAAATATATTTTTAATGTTTATATATATATATTTAGGTCGTGATGAGTATCTATCTTTTAATCTGTGTATGCATGTATATATGTATGTATGTATGTATGTATGTATGTATGTAAGTATGTATGTATGTAAGTATGTATGCAGGGTTTCTCTCCCATTTCACTCCTTCATGTTTTTTAATGCTAATTTTACACCCGTACAAATACAATCAGTTACTTCTTTGTGCTATTATATTTTTAATATTTCTTTCTTTCAAAACTTTAAACTCCGGCTATTATGGATTTACGTCGAATTCAAGATATTTGGGAAGAAAACATCGAGTACAGCAGAAGGTAGTTGTGCAAAAAGCGACATAAACGGATTATACTGAGCAGTAAACTTTATTTTAAAACGACTTAATGCGGGGGAAAAATCAAGAAAATTGCATAAAGCTTGCAACGTCTACAATATGAACAATAAAACTTGAACTGTTTTAAGAATATATATTGTAATATAATGATATTTATTGTAATGTTTTAAGAATATTTGTAGATAAAATTTGCCTTAAATAAATGGTCTTTTTGCTAGTTTTCTTCGAAAATGTCCAGTGGAACCTATTATGATTTTGCATTACGATCAAGGAAGCGTTATACAGTGGATTGCTGTGCGTATATATATATATGCAGACACACATACACACACACATATGTATATATATATCACCTTGATCACCTTGACCAACCAGTCCGTCAGGCGTCCTTTTACACCGCTGGTCACAGGACGCTGTCCACTCCTCTCTGGATCGCGCCTTTCTGATCCACGTGATCCCAATCATCTTCCTGAAATCGTAACTCCACCGATTATATATATCTATGTATATATATATATATATATATATATATATATATATTATATATATTATATATATATATATATATAATATATATATATATATATATTATATATATATATATATATATATTATATATATATATATATATATATAGGCGCAAGAGTGGCTGTGTGGTAGGTAGCTTGTTTACCAACCACATGGTTCCGGGTTCAGTCCCACGGCGTGGCACCTTGGGCAAGTGTCTTCTACTATAGCCTCGGCCCGACCAAAGGCTTGTGAGTGGATTTGGTAGACGGAAACTGAAAGAAGCCCGTCGTATACATCTATATATATGTATGTGCGTGTATGTTTGTTTGTCTGTGTTTGTCCTCCTAGCATTGCTTGACAACCGATACTGGTGTGTTTATGTCCCCGTCACTTAGCGGTTCGGCAAAAGAGCCCGATAGAATAAGTACTGGGCTTACAAAGAATAAGTCCCGGGTTTGAGTTGCTCAATTAAAGGTGGTGCTCCAGCATGGCCACAGTCAAAATGACTGAAACAAGTAAAAAGAGAAAAAAGATATATATATTTATATATATATATACATGCATGTATATATATATATATAAATATATATTGCATATATGTACACACACATACACACACGTGTGTATATATATGCGTATGTATATATTTATGAATGTACATATCTTTATCTTTAATATTTTATTTCTGTCAATCATTCAATTATGACTACACTTGGGCACCACCTTAAATTTTCTAAGCCTGGTAATTACTAAATCACTCTTTTTTACCGAACTGATAAGTTACGGGGCCGTAAGCACGCCAACTCGGTTGTCAAGCTCTTGTGAGTGAGAAACATAGATACAAAGACGCACAGACATATGCGACGGGATTCTTCCCCTCACAAAGTTTTGGTCGGCACGAGGTAGAAGACACTTGCCAGAGATGCCACACAGCCACGTCGTACGGAAGTATATTTCTTACCACATAACCACGTCTGCTCCTCTTTGCATATAATCACAACATGTCTCACTAAATGTTCAATAATGCCAGGTGTACAACCGTCGAGTGTATTCTTGTAAGCTATATAAAGAGAAAAAGAAAGCAATACTTATCATTTTTAACGCAAATGCATTAAAAGACTAACAAATGACTAATATATTTATTGCACATGATAGAAATATTTCCAATTTATCTTTCAGGTTTTCCTGCACTAAATGCTTTAATATTATTGTAATAATCTAAATCGCCAAGCTGGTAGAATCGTTAGAACACAAGGCAAAATGTTTAGCGGCATCAAATTCCGTCGAGGTCGACTTGTCCTCTTCTCCCTCCTGTGGTCGATAAAATAAGTGTCAGTCGAGTAAGGGTGTAGTCGACGTAACCGACTTAATAGCATTCACCCAACTTTGCTGGTCTTCTTCCCAAATTTCGAATTATTATTTTTAACAATCTACGGCGGGCAAAGTGCTTAGCGTCATTTCATCCATTTTTACGCGTGGTCTATTTCGCCTTTCATCCTCCCTGGATCGATAAAATAAGTATCAGACAAACACTGGGAATAATGTAATTGACTAGCATCTCCCAACACCCAAATTTTAGGCTTTGTACCTATAGTAGAAAGAATTATTATTTTTTTAA
The DNA here is from genome assembly GCF_006345805.1 of Octopus sinensis. Classification (NCBI taxonomy): domain Eukaryota; kingdom Metazoa; phylum Mollusca; class Cephalopoda; order Octopoda; family Octopodidae; genus Octopus; species Octopus sinensis. The sequence goes on from NC_043012.1 coordinate 45,842,131, forward strand.
ACCCTCAATGAAGCTCTTTGTATGGTCTTCTATGTGAAAACAAGTGAATTTCGAAACCACATGTATATTCCTGAAAAGTAGCTTCCGAATTCCAAAACACTGAAACGTGAATAAAAATTTATTTACTGATAGTTAAAACTTCATGTGACATATCAGCCTCCGAAAGGAGATACGAACGCACTATTCATCATCCATAGATAACTGATTCTTTCATCATGTCCTGTATTGAAATGCAATAATTCCATTGAAAATTAAGCAAAAAGTGAATTATGTCGCCGAGTTCTACTATTAATGTAAAGGCTGTAATCGTTAATGATTTAACATCTCTTATAAATTGCTAATTTGATAAAATAAATTGTTTAAATCCTCATGCAGTATTGATTCTATTTAATAACATAAAATAACAACAAAGCATTTATTTTGTTTATTTTATTAAATTATTTACGTATTCATTTACTTAAATGTTTTTCGTTGTTGTTTATTCTGAAATTCCAAAGAATACATTATGAAAGATTCGATTTGTTATTATGTTTTGTAATCAATTTCCTTCGCTAAATTTAACTAAAAATTATTTAATTTGTTTTCATTAGTTTACTCCCTCCATCATTTCGCCTCATCGCACTGCAACACACAGATCTGTTCACCAGCG
>NC_043012.1:45847779-45852779 GCF_006345805.1 Octopus sinensis
TCATATTGAAGAGTTTTCATTTGGAAGAAGGAATGAATGCCACAAACGGAGAGTAGATAATAATGTACTGGTTTAAAATAAATTGAGAGCAGCCTGTTTGCTGGAACGAACGGTCATCTTCAGTGATTAAAGAAGGAGCTGATATACACGATTGGAAGAAATAATGATTAGATATTTGCTGTTATAGCTCTAAGGATATACAAGAAGAAATAGGTTTCCTGTAAACAGAGGCACATCATATATAATGCAAAGGAATTTCAAAAACCCAGCACTTTGAAGATGGCTAAAAAGAAGTCTTGTATGTGATTGCAAGAGAAATGTTCGTTAAAAAAGTGTTTTATGAATGAATTGCTTTGATATATATCTATTGCTGCTAACCTGTATCTAAGTAGATTCTTTTCAATGAAGCCGTGCAAAGAAGATTAGACTTTTGATGTAGTTCAACACGCTTAATTGAATTTTTAATGTATTCAGGATTTGGGTGTGAAAGTCCTTTACGCAGTGATATACGGGAAAACTTCGGCAAATTTTGTAAATGCTGATTAGCCGAAACAGAAATAATAAAATAATTAACTGATGCATTTTAAACTTTTAAAACGCAATTTTAAATGTATATATATATGTGTTTATATCAATTTATGTATCTATCTATGTATTTATGCATGTATGTATGTATGTATGTATGTATGTATGTATGTATGTATGTATGTATGTATGTATGTATCTATCTATCTATCTATCTATCTATCTATCTGTGTGTCTGTCTGTCTGTCTATCTGCCTATCTATCTATATATTTGTCTGTGTGTCTATCTATCTATCTATCTCTCTATCTATCTATTTATCTATCTAGTAGAGAGGCAAGTTTTGTCTAGCGAATGTTTTAAAAAAAGATGGGTGAATGTAGCAAGAATGGCACGTATGAATGACGAAGCCACCTTGAGCATAGTCCTATGAACCCAGAAATCGAAAACAGAGAGTTGCTTATTTGCAAAAAAAAAAAAAAAAAAAAAAGAAATATAAAATGTGACTTCATTGACCGAGGTTACCGTGGTCTTTTCCGCAGGCTTTTCTTTCCACGGGTAAACCTCACCTGTCCTCCCCTTTACACTTCATATTGACATTTCTGTGATAACGATCCCTATTGATCATTTTTTTTTCCCCCCCCCCCCCCTTTTTTTTTTTTTTTTTTAACCCCCCTTATTTTTGTCCTCTTTCTCTCCTTTTACGATCCCTTTTGATCGAACCTCCCCCTTCCTTTTTTTTTTTTTTTTTTTTTTAATACCTTCAAAAGAAAAGCTCTACCTTGTAATTTGTTCTATCTGTGTGCAGCCCTGTGTGGCTAATAAAGAAACATATCTATCTATCTATCTATTTATCTATCTATCTGTCTGTCTTTCTATCTCTGTATCTATCTATCTATCTATCTATCTATCTATCTATCTATCTATCTATCTACCTATCTCTCTATCTACCTATCTGTCTATATGTCTGTATGTCTGTCTGTCTATCTATCTATCTATCTATCTATCTATCTATCTATCTATCTATCTATCTATCTATCTATATCTCTATCTATCTATCTATCTATCTATCTATCTATCTATCTATCTATCTATCTATCTATCTATATATATATCTATCTATCTGTTTTAAAAATAGATGGGTGAATGTAGCAAGGATGGCACGTATGAATGACGAAGCAACCTTGACTATGATTCTATGAACTGTAAAAATTAATACAGAGAGTTGCTTATTTCCAAAAAAAAAAAAAGAAATATAACATGTGACTTCATTGACCGAGGTTACCGTGGTCTTTTCCGTAGGCTTTTCTTTCCACCTGTCCTCCCCTTTACACTTCATATTGACATTTCTGTGATTACGATCCCTATTGACCAACTATTTTTTTCCTTTCCCCTTTTCTTCCCCCCCCTTTTTTTTAAATCCTTCCCTTTTTTTGTCCTCTTTCTTTCATTTTACGATCTCTTTTGATCGAAAACCAACCCCCTTTTTTTTACCCCCAAAAGAAAAGCTCTACCTTGTAATTTGTTCTGTCTGTGTGCAACCCTGTGTGGCTAATAAAGAAACATATCTATCTATCTATCCATCTATCTATCTATCTATCTATCTATCTATCTATCTATCTATCTATCTATCTATCTATCTATCTATCTATCTATCTATCTATCTATCTATCTATATATCTATCTATCTATCTTCTATCTATCTATCTATCTATCTATCTATCTATCTATCTATCTATCTATACTTGGATCCTATTAGTGAAGGATCTTTCTTCCTGTTATTCAAAAAACATTAACAGCAGATATGATATCATCATCACTGTAACACTGGTTCCCGCTCAAGTATTTTTTCATGTTGGGAAACAGATAATTGTGAAACGGAACCAAATTACGAGAATAGGGAAGGTGATCCGCTGGTTCACAGCCGTAGCCACACATTGCAACCACTGAGACCAAGATCTTGTGCAAAGCAGTATTGGTCTGATGAGACAAGACTCCTTCCGTCAGTTTTGCGAGGCCTTTCGTCTTTGTAGCCTTTCGTAACTCCAACAGTATGTTCGCAAATTACTCTCCATTGATAGTGTGGCTCTTTTGAAGATGGTCAATGAACGCAATGTTTTGGCCAAAAAATTAAGGTCATCCCCTCTCCTGCAAATGGAACGACATTAGCTTCCTTTGGAGCACAATGAGGAGCGGGGTTTTCGCTGCTGCATCAATCGATTGTATCTTTGTATATAGTCCAAAGTTATGAACCGAACAGTCAGCTTAGTATAGGAAACATTCAAGGAAGCCAGCTGGATTTGCTTTTCATCTGGTGTCAGAAGCCTGCTGAGCAGAGCTTCATTATGCCAAGTAGAATTTTGTTAACTCTTTCGCGAGATATTCTAACATTGGCCATTTGATTTATAGTCAATTGCCTGCCATCCATCACCATGTGATGAACACGATCAATATTTTCAAAGGTGATGACAGTGGAAGGACGTCCAAACTTTGGGTCATCTTCAAGAGAGTCTTTTCCCCTCCTAAATTCAGTTGCCTACTTTTGCACGTTTGATAAACCTGGAGTGTCATCTTCTTAGGTAGCAACCATGTTGGTGTAAATATCGTTTTGTCCATTTTCAAGTGACGTCATTACCAATTACATTTGAAGCTTTCATTGAACAGTCAGATATGAAGAAAATCTGGACAGAAGCAATATAGTTATTAATAAGTAAAGTTCAAATTAAATGCATGCGAGATTTCACAGTTCTAGCACTGCCCTTTCATAGCGCATATAGGAACTATTTAGCCTTCCCTCGTATTGCAATCAGTATATGTTCATAGATTAAAAAATGGCGCAGTTATAATGAATAGCCCAATAAGGAAAGTAATCATATTCTAACTGTCCTTCATGGATTGTCATTTCATAAATTCATATGCAATACATATACATAAATATACATATAGAACGAACACATGCATATAAACGCACACACAAACACGCATACACATATACACACACATACACAGATACACAGATACACAGACGCGCGCACATACATATATATACATATTTTATACGTTGGAAATTTGCTTGGAGTATGGTCTCGAAATGTATTTTCGAAATAGTCCATTTTTGAGCTTTACTGATGGCTGCCATATATTTCATCTGGCAGTTCAAGCATCTTTGCCGATAAGGGGCACTGAACTGCAGACAACAGGTGTGAAGGCCATTAAACAATCGGACTTGGGTGACTGTAGGAAGTTCTAGGCAATAAGGAGTGTCTTCAGGCCTGGCTCAACTTACGTTAGACCAGAGGCTTCTCTACCGTACTTGTTACTTCCATTGTATACTTCTGTAACACTTTGAAATCTTTTAGGATTATTAATTAGTCTACCCGTCTGCGTCTTTATTTCATTATCATGTGTTGTTGGTCATTGGTCCCTATGCTTTGTGTGCGTACCAGTTGAACACTGGGAGGCTTTCAACGTGGGTTTTGGAGATTGCTTGGGATGTCCATTACAGAGTATTCTTGTATGCCTACGACTCATCTCTCACTTGATTGCTCTATCTTTAATTGCCGTCAGGTTACCATCTGTCATCGCTCTACAGTTGTCGCCTTGTCTGTTCTTGGTTCGTACTTGTGGTAAGGAATCCATACTTCAGCGACAACTATTTTTATTCAGTTCTATATTTAAGAGATGAGGAATTATGTGCATTATTTACATTGTTTACAATTGACAGATATTTGTCCTCATCTTGTTTGTTGTTAACAGAACGTTTCGGCTGATATACCCCCCAGCCTTCATCAGGTGCCTTGGGGGAAATGTTGAACAGGGATATATGGCGTAGTGGTTAAGAGCGCGGGCTACTAACCCCAAGATTCAGAGTTCGATTCCAGGCAATGACCTGAATAATAATAATAATAAAATAATAATAATAATAATAATAATATAATAATAATAATAATAATAATAATAATGTTAATAATAATAATAATAGTAATAATAATAATAACAACAATAATAATAATAATAATAATAATAATAATAATAATAATAATAATAATAATAATAATAATAATAATAAAATCGAAAAATACCTTGCGAATGAGAATCTAGGTTCAAATTTCCCCAAGACACCTGATGAAGGCAGGTGTGTATATCAGCCGAAATGTTGTGCTAATAACAAACAGGATGAGGACTAATATCCGTCAATTGTAAATAATGTTAATAATGTATTTTTTATTGTTCTCCTCCACACCTATATCAGTAAAACTATTATGTAATATTTAAACAAAGTCGCCCAAATGGGAAAATATGTCCACTAAAAGCATATGTTCATGCTTTCCACCAGCATCTATCTGTGGACATAAGTTTAGTTAACTTCGTCATGATTTATCGTCAATAGTTACGGTCCACTAGGACAGTGCGCCATTGTATGTGAAGAAAAAGGTGTCCCTATTTATGTTATTGGATTCCTAATAATGTAGTGACC
>NC_043012.1:45855279-45890279 GCF_006345805.1 Octopus sinensis
GTAAACCATGCTCTTTTTTCTTATCCAATAATTATGAAAAGTGATGTTAATTCTCAGCATAGTTTGACGCTCTCACACAATCCGATACACACTGAATGAAGTCCTCATCCATGAATGAGGAAATCATTGTTACCATGAGTGTAATTTTCTTGGTCATACCTACAGTTATTGTATTGCTTGCTGAACATTGAGAAGGTAAATAAAATGTATTATATATTGTGTCAATAGCAGTTATGTAATCTTGATGGTAAATTCATGAAACACGTATATGTTCTATGAAGTATTTAATTTGATCACTGTTTTCCCTATTTATCTATTTCTGTTACGTGTTTCGCTTTTCGCCCACTAGGCTAACTCGCAGTTTGATGCCCCACGTTCAGTCTCCCTGTATGTACGATCTGCGTGTAGTACCTACTGATGAGCCCAAACTTTGTCTACGGTCGTACTTCACAGCACGATTCTCCTTTCACAACACGATTACAACGATCTCTTCCTATCACATGATAATAAAATACTTTCTTGAAATCATATTCGCTGTTACCAATCTAATTCTTTGTGGTCGACAAGGTGTCTGGAGGGTGAATTAAGGGGACTTTGTCTTCGCATGCTGATGTAGAGTGTAAGTTTAAAATGTTTTCACGTGTGCAACAAGAAATATTTACTGGTTGGTCGACTTATGGTTATACGTTTTCGTATTTGGAACACAAATATATATTTGGAAAGGTCTGTCTGGAAGCAGAATATCTCCTCATTGGAGATTTCTTTGGAGGAGAAGTGGCTAGAAATGTCGTACTAATGTGTACCATATGAACATGAAATAAAATGTGAGGTAACAAGTTTGATGTCATACGCACACATATATAACACTCACGAACAACAACAACACACACACACACACACACACACACACAACCCACACATACACTCACACACGAGATTCTTCTTGGAGTTACAAAAGGGTTTCCAGATATCAGTTTCTAGGTTTAGAGGAACTTCTAGTAGGTTGACCATGTTTAGCATAGGAGCAAATGAAATTTTAAATCCTAGGTTAATAAAAAATATCTACCAGATTTTCTTAAGAATATATAGAACATATATATGACTGCCATACGATATCCACAATTCATCGTTCCTGTATAAATCGATACAGTGTGTAGAGACTTTGTATTTCCATATATCTATAAAGTATTGGACTATCAGGTCGCACATATCAGATTTATCATTGTATTATTTAGAAAAAATGACAGAAAGATTAAAGTGGAATAGCTCCATATATAAACATTGCGACATTAGGTATAAAATTATAGTATGCACAAAAAAAGCCAAAAGCCAACAATAAAAAGCATATTGACAAATGAAACGACGGCATTCACACACATATCAGGTTATTAAACCAATATTTGAAAGCAGCCACCAACAGCGATAACGAGAAACTAGTGATTGAAAGAGTGGACTCCAGTGAAACAAGTAAAAGATAAAAGATAAAGTATCCATTGTGGAAGGATCTGTGGTAATGTGTACCTACATGTCTGGTAATTCGATAGTTCGGTAAGTTAAAATTGATTGATTAAATACTCACCCACTGAAAAATGATAATACTGCTCACGAATCGCGTACTTCAATTACTGAGTTTCGCAAACAATGAACAATAAAAAAAAAGAAAAAAAAAAGTGCGTTCCTTTGGATTTTGATACCGATTCCATATATTGTATTATCACTAAATAATTCTAAAATATAGCTCTTTTGCTTTGCTGTACAAAACGAAATATACCAAGAAATCCATGTAGGAATACTTGTAGTGGAAAAAAATGTATATTATTAAAATAGAGAAGAAATGGTATTTACGCAGGATTAAAACACATTGGAGAGTAACCGAATAATACATACCATCGCCTGTGGAATGTATCTATGTAGGTATGTATCTTTCTATCCATATCGCTCTATATATACATACATACATACATACACACACACACACACACACACACACACACACATATATATATATATATATATATATATACATATATATATAGCCAAAGAGACGCGCGTGCATATATATTTACGTAGCTGTATAGAAACACAAATATGCCTTATATATATATATATATATATATATATATATATATATATATATACATAGTACATACATACATATATATATGCCTATATATACCTATATATATATATATATGTATGTGTGTGTGTGTGCTTGTGTTTGTGTGTGTGTGCGTGTGTACCTATGTGTGTGTATGTGATAGTGTGTAAACGTGATACGTGCTGGTATCTCTGGCTTGGTGTGAGCGGGTGGGCGTGAGATGTGTTTATGTGTGCACTGGTTATGTATATTTCGTTAATGGTAAAATCCTCAACATTTTAATTTGATGGCTGATGGTTTGGTGCACTCATCAACACGAATCAGATGAGGTGAGTAGTCGCACCAATTATTCTACCATATAAACTACCATTGGCCTGTCGATTTCCTGTCATGGACAGAACTGCAGCTGCAATTCGGACAATCTAATATACGCAACCATATGCTTAACTCACTGATTCATCGTCTGGAGCGGAAATTTTTCCGTTCACTGCTTAATTCCACTGAAGCGTAAGGAGAATGTTCGGGAACGCAGAGGAAAATTAGTGATTACATTGAATGTTGCACACACAAGACAAACATATAGACATAACCTGATACGAAGATAAACACGCAGAGTCTATCAAAATATTTTTTTATGTGGGATTTAATTTCATAATCACAAGTGTGGGATGAGAAGGTCGTAAAGTCTGTCTACACAAAACATTGATTATGTGATTATTATCACTTTACATCACGGGACTCTTTAAGAAGTAGATGATATGTCGAATATTCACTTTTGCTTAATGCCTGTTAAAATATAAGCCGATATCTTGAACTCTTTGGCTCAAATACGATTCGTATACAGCCATCGTGTCTGACGATTCCAAATCATGACTAAACGAAATGTATGAGGAATAGAAGCTTAGTTTCAAAAAATATTTAATCTGGAAATAATTTTCCATAATATGATATTCGCTAGCTATATACTTGTCTAGAGACCGATATGTTTAAGCATCAAAAACATTATAACTTAAGTATACAATACACTTGGGTCCTCAATTGATCTGTTTTATCCATATACCTGTGATATTTGAAATATCCTTGATATTTCAACTCAGAACGTAAATCCGGTAGAAGATGTTGTCATACGTTTTCATCTGATGCGCTAACAGCTCAGCCAACACGCAGCTTTCTTGTAAACCGATAATAAGGGATCAATAACAAAATTTTCCGAAAACTTGTACTTATGCAATTTTCCTTCCAATTTATTCTTACAAATAAATCTCATCCTTAATTCTTTTATCGTGAGATGCAAAGAAAAATGTCTTATATCCGAATCGTACATCAGTCGATATATATTCGTATTTCATTATACTACAAACACACTTACGATCTGATCATTCTTTGAACACAGCTTCAATAAATAAATTATATTACCATCTTTTAAAACATCATATTGAGGTTTTCCTAATATATTATTTTTGGTACAGGTTTGAATATTAGGTTAATTTGATAAATTCACTGAGATCTCTTTGTTTGTGTCCAAATCAAATGGTTCAATCACCATATAACTTATAAAAAAAAAAAAAAAAAAACATCTAATATAAAATGTTTCGCAGAACACTATTGCAATGTTATGAACGGAGTCGGAAATTATATAAAGACTTAATCTTTAACATTGCAAAGCTACGCATTCAAATTCTATCGCTTAACAAATATTCACGTCATAGAAGTGAAGTGAAATCACAAATATATAATTGATGGCATCAGTATTGAACACAAGAAAAATTATTAAGTTCTTGCTTCCCCCGCTCCCCACTCTCTCTCCGGGAATGGTGAATAGAGATTTTTCCTTGTTTATGTTACAGATAAATTTGCACAAAATACTAAACGTTACTCTTATGTAACTAAAACCCGGCTATCTGATGAATCATCTTTCACGCTAACAATTTTATGCAGATAACTATAAAAACCGTTCTGAATAGACTACGTACCGCAAAGATACTTGCAGGAAAAAAATTGTCTAAAATTATGCCACAAGCTGGAAACCTTGGCAACATAACTTTTGGTCACATAAGAGTAACTAGGTACAATCCGTTTAGACCTAGACAAAATTGATGTCAACTTATAAAATATAGAAAAACTCTGTTCTCCATATTATCTGCTATATACATGGAATCAGCACAGTCCAACCCATATATATATATATATATATATATATATATATATATATATTATATATATATATATATTTATCTATACAATATGTTACATTACTCGGTAGTCAAGATAAAACTCTGAGTTTCAGATGCCGAAGTGGAAATCCACAACACCATCTCTTCGGTTATCTGGCTATTTGAAAACGTTATGAAAAAATACCGTTAAAAATGAAGGGAAATTACTCTGTTATAACTCTGCTTTGCCTGCGTACTTATACATCGCTCGCAGTTTTCGTCATAAAAATTATATAAAAATACATAAAAATATATAAAAATATATAAAAATATATAAAATCTTCTTGGGACATAACACAGAAAGCATGTTCTATCCCTTTTTTTTTAGGGGACCAAAAACGTAACAGAAATTTAGTCACGTGTGGGCATGATCCGAAAAGCTCTGTCCTTGTATTTAGACATGTGGTAGGGTATAAGCTGCTTTTCCAGATAAGCCATCTCTCCATGTCGCATAAACCGCACCTTCCGCTGCCGTTAGTATAGGGCTTACATCTGGCCAAAATCTTCCATTGTATGTTATAATCGACACCTTTATCTCTTAAAGACCAAATATGATTGGATAATTGTGTCGCTTTTCTTTTGTTCCAGTGCCTAGGATATTCCCTACTTGATTGACTCTGAGCCTCTAAGCATAAGATACTTCGAGCCTCGATCAGGTCAATTGAAGGGAATATTGTAAAGGAGATGTTAAGGTTGTTGATTAGTGTAATTGCGAGAGCATCAGACAAATGTTTATGCAGTATGTTATAAACTTGAGATCATCTTTGCCTTCAATCCTTTTGTGATCGATAAAATATGATATTATCCACTAACATCCTGTCCTGAAAACTTTGGGTTTATGGGCTTAACTTAGAATCTATTACATGATAAATTTTTAATTTAGTTCACTTCAAATGCGAGTGAGAAATAATTCTCTCTACATTCAGCGCACAAATTATCCCAATGATAATTCATAAATATTGTCAATAAATAGCGGTATGTCAATAAATAGCTTCTCAATATTCAAGTGGAAGCAAATATTTGTGTAATATTCAAATGAGCAAAACATACATAAATACTTATTTTTAAAGAGCAAGTTGCTATGTTCGAGGATATTAATATACTTAACCAGTTTCTAGCGGGTACAGCATTTCATTTATGCGAAGCAGTCATTTCTCATTTCTTTGGGATTTAATGGGTTACATGTCTATTGTGATTGATATATTAGTTTGCATGGACAAAATTTTCAGTGAATAACACTAACGTAATATTTCGTACGCACGCATCTATACACATGTGGAAGTGAATATACACATATGAATGTGAAATTATACATAAATATATTCCATGCACAACAACAGTTATATCGAATCCTGATATCTATCGACTGGTAATAATAATCCATTGCAGTATCTGTTTTCTTTTTCTGCTACTCTCAAAGGCAGACATTTCTTTATTTCTAAAGTTTCTCTCACCTACGCATATGCTTCTTGGAGACATATTAAATCACGTTATTCTAGATTTCCTTGCATTTTATTTCTTATGAATGGAAATGCTCATTATTCCAGTCCATACGCATTCAGTATTTTCTCAAAGTAACAGTAACCTCAACTGTAAAAGCTCAACAAAATTGTTTACCGTGTAGCAATCTTATGCACGCGATGGAACAACAATCACCATATCTCACAGAAAGACACGCATTAAATATAACAGCAATTGAAAAAGAAGCTATGTACAAAGATACGTATCCTTGTTATAATTATATGTCCACGCCTACAATTTTCATTCTAAGAAGGAAACCATCTACATCAGTGATTATTTTTTCTTTTAGCCTAGGCATTATTGCTGACAACATAACTTCTACTGAGAGAAGCATCTCATCACTTCTTGTGCTAATTATCTCTTATTTTCTCTCCTTTATAAATGAATTATTTGCATGAGACAACTGCTCGTCAGGACCCTGGACCAAATGAGGCGTCAAAGCAATAAAATTTCCTTCTGTGACAGCTGCAAACGCGTTTTTCCGTATTACAAGCCAACGAAATAATTCAGCTCCCCACCCACTTAAACTAAATGAAGATTACTGATTCATATTTACTCATTATCCTTAGTGCCACTTTAATATTTCTTACGTCTTGCTAATTTTGTTTTGTTTTTTCTTTCAGGTCATCTTATTCATTTTCCAAGAATGTAACCCTGTTTTTTTTATTATGGTATATTTGAAATAGTTCACATATTTATTGATCTTCCACCACCACCACCACCACCACCACCACCTCATCCACATCCTTCCGCACTACTACTACTACTACTACTACTACTACTACTACTACTACTACTACTACTACTATTACTACTACTGCTGCTGCTGCTGCTGCTGCTGCTGTGGCTGCTGCTGCTGCCGCTACAGTGCTGCTGCTGTTGCTACCGCCGCTGCCAGCACCACCGTTGCTATGCTACCGCTACTGCTGAAGAGGAGGTGTCGATGATGATACTTTTCTTTTATCATTTTCTTTTCTTTATATTCGTCAATTTCAACATTCATGATTATTCTTGAGGTGAGGTAACCTTGCTCTCTGAAAAGCTTCATCTCAAATATGTTATATATAATCCAAATTAGCGCCTTGTAAAACTGTGGGATTAAAGTAGAAATATATTCAATTGACAGATACAGTTTTTACCAATATTACTTCTGGCAATACAGCGAGGAGCTGGTAGAATCGTTACCTCGCCGGTCAGAAGACTTAACGGCATTTCGTCCGTCCTTTACATTCTGAGTTGAAATTTCACCGAAGTCGAATTTTCCTTTTATCCTTCTGTGGTTGATAAAATAGATTCCAGCTGAGCACTGGTGACCCTAACAACGTGGCCTTGTGCCAATGTTTAAAACCATTATTAATCCTGATAATTTTCTTTTTTATATGTAGGTTACATTTTCGGAAATGGTACCTGTTTGCTGATCGCACAATTCATGTATGGCAGTGTATTCATCAAATGATATGCATGTTTTCTTTAAGTTTATAGAACAACATGACTTTGGTTGGGATATGCTCGATTTAATCGACTGCACTATTTTTCAACATCAGAAGCTTGAAATATTGGTAAGAACACTGGATATTATTCGGATAGTTTATCGAGCAGACTATTGATTCTACTAAAAACTCCTAACTTAATCATGCATTTTAAGTAAACCAATATATTCATATAATTTTCATCCTTAAACTGCTACACTCTTTGTTTAAAGTTGGTAAGTCGACGTAAGGGAAGACATGTAGTTTGAACCTCGGCCAAAGTTCTCACAGTATTTGTTGGTTATGAGCGATTTCCATTTGTGTCTCGAATTTGCCAGTGTGCTACTTGGTCCATAATAGAGAAAGTTGATTTTATAAGTGATGTAGTATTAATTAATAGTAAGACAATTTCTGACCACCCTTCTTAGTTAATAATTGATTCTGGTCCCAAAAGGGATATGCGTCAAAACATGAGTGTTTACCAGCAAAACCTTCATACTGTAATGTGATAGCGATATCCCTTCTACTTTGGGGTTCAATTGGAAGTGTGAGATGTGGCTTATTTTTAGATTTGACATTTATAGTTCCATAGATTTCGAGGAAATTGAAAATATTACTCTTCTAGGTAGAAATAATAGTGTGAGCTCTACGTAGTTGTAATCTATAAGTAGTCGCTCTATATTTCTATGCTTTATACTTTTGCTAGCAACTCCATTAATGAGGCATTTATCGGGATAGGTAGCATATAACACACAGCTCTAATATATTGAGGCAACGTGAAATCTGTCCTGACCTGAATATGATTCACGCTTTATTTCCAAACCCAAGATGAATGTTAGGATCAACACTTTGAGCTAGCGACAAAGATACAATCCATGCAGTAGAAACACATCACCTTACCTGCTCCAAGATCATTTCATCTGCAGGGATGATAAGTGTCTCAGTTTTGGGGGATGCAAAATACTTTGTGTCTATTGGCTATCTTTAAAAGGGCCACACCATCAATGGAGAGTCCCTTGCGAACTTGCTGAGCTAGTTACGAAAGGCTATCATTACCAAATGACCAAGAAAACAGGAAAGGGGTTTGTTTTACACAGGTCGTTGGTTTCAGTAGGTTCTATTGGAGATTATGGCATTGAGCTGATTGATCACATTCCTTATTGTCCCATTTCACCCCATTTCATTGTCATCTATTGGTCAACAGGCAAGGACACTTTTCTGGGAGCTAGTATCGTAATGACGATAACGCCAATCTGCCTTTTGTGAACAACAGGATAAAAAAGCTTATTCATCAATGAGATCCAAGCACATCCTCATCAATGGAAAATGTGTGTGAACTGCAAGAGGAGCGATATTAAATAATATGCTTCATATGGCCACATTCCATGTGTATCTTGATCAGTCTATGATTTTTTCAGCCGATGCTCATATAGTACCCGAATGTAAATATTGTAAACATTTTAAGGTGTTAAAAACCATCTGAAAAGAATATATCCTAATAATATACAGCTAATCATCATTGTTAACCAATAACACAATATTAAGATGTATGTTAATATATGTGTATACATAAATGATGGTGCTCTCTGAGTATATCCAATAGAAAGTATATTCGTTTTTGTGTGACTCTGTGATGTTTTATATAGCTATGTGTATATCGCAGCACTTTGTATTGCAAAATTTATTGAATCTCTGATTATTTATTAGAAGCTCAGAGTTGTCTTAAATATTTTGTCTCAAATTTACAGGAATATATTCCTATATAACTCCACTATTGCTCTTATCGTAGGAGATAACCTTGTTTCAGGATCTGCGTTTTACTTACAGTAGACGGGAAAAGTATTCTATATGAAGCAATGAAAACATGGAAACGGAAAACATCTTGGTAATGACTTCATACTATGTATCTTCCTATAGCTTATTGAATTTAATAAGTAAACTGCTAAATATTGTATATAATTTCAGATAAAAGCAACTTTAGATCCACTTTGTACCTCTATTTTCCCATCTTTATCTCATATATCATGGTGGTATATCAAGTAACTACAGATTCGAGAATATATGTTCTCCAAAGTCAAGATAGGTTATGATAACAATATGAAAGAACCTGGTGTTACAACAGTGAGGAAATACAATAGCGTACACTTCACTAAAATACAGAGACGTTAAGCCCTTCTGCTCTTCCGATGCCATAGCCAATTTACCAGAAAGAGTAAATGGATCCTTCTTGCCTCCAAAGTGTCATGGATCTATTTGTAATCCACGGAATGATGAATCATGAGTTTATTTTTCATTCACATATTCTTGTGCAACAACGTAAATTAGTTGATCTACCTTAAATCAGATACTATGATCATAAGTTAAACAGCTATTGATGCCTCGTGGGATGGGTGTGTACGAGGGGCGTTCAATAAGTAATGCCCATGACCCACTTCCCATAGCAGTAGAGCAACGAAACTTGGCACAGTTATTAGTCTTTTTCTACATAGGAACCACCCAGAGTTACCCATTTCTCCCATTGTTTGATGCAGCTCTGGAGACCGTTTTTGTAGAAGACCCCAGCTTGGTCCTCCAACCACGACATGACTTCAGAAATCAAGGCTGCATCATCTGGGAAATGCTTTTCTTTCAAAAACAACTTCATGGCTGGGAAGAGGTGAAAATCAGAGGGTGCAAGATCAGGAGAGTAGGGGGGATGGGGGAGGAGTTCATAGTCGCACGCCTGTGCTTCTGATCTGGCGACACGCGAGTTGTGGACCGGAGCGTTGTCCTGCAAGAGGAGGAAACCTTTGCTGATCTTGCACCGCCTCTTGATTTTGATAGCTTCTCTTAATTTCCTCAAAAATGAAGCATAATAGGCTCCTGTAATTGTGGTACCCTTTTCCAGGAAATCTATCATCACAACTCCGTCCTGGTCCCAGAAGAATGTGAGCATGATCTTGCCAGCGGAGGGCTGCACCCTTGCCTTCTTTAGAGGAGGTGAGTCACGTAGCTTCCACTGGATTGGCTGGGCTTTGGTCTCTGGATCATAGTGATGGACCCAGGTGTCATCCTGTGTAAACAGTCTTTTGACAAATTTTGACTCATCTTCTTGGCACATCTCCAAATTCATCCTCGAGCACTCGACGCGTGCTTGCTTCTGCAAAGGTGTGAGCAGCCTGGGAATCCATCTAGCAGACACCTTTTGCATATGCAAATGGTCATGAATGATAGCTTCTACAGACCCGGTACTAATCTTGACCTCATGGGCTATTTGCCGAATAGTTATGCGTCGATCTTCCAAAATGGCAGCCTCAACTTGACGGACAGATGCCTCATCAATGGCAGAAGAGGGCGACCAGTTCTGGGAGCTGTTTCCACAGAGTTCTGACCATGTTTGAATTCACGATGCCTGCGTTTTACATATGATGGGGCATCATCACCATAAGTTACTTTCATTTCATCAAAAGATCTGCCGTGGTGTGCTCCTTTCAAATACAAAAACCGGATCACTGCTCGACACTCAACAAGTTCCATTTCACACTTGACTCAGTTCAAACGCCTGTAAATCAGAAACCAGAATTAGTTCAGAGCTGTAATTTGCCACTTAATCTATTGAGATATAAATAATTTCAGCTAGATCAAACAACTGCAAATGGGTCAGGGGCATTACTTATTGAACGTCCCTCGTATGTAATGACCACACACGTTTCACACGAATATTCAGAGAAAAGTGACATACATATGACTCATCTTGAGGCTTTCTCCGTAGTTATAGTTCCTGCAATAAACAATAACCACGTCTTCATGAAATAGCCTTACGCAGCATTAAGAAAATGAATAAAATAATTCTGCTGGTTACGTCTGAATGCCTTTGCTATCACGAAATAGATAACGTCGTAGTGTCAGCATCGTCTTGTAACAGAATAACATAAATGAAACATGTTTTGTCAAAGTTGAAACTCAAATTCAATTGAAATGAAAACGTAAAACAACGTAACTACACATATGAACTGACGCCGCTTTCACTAAAATAACTTATCAGTCTTGCAAGTGTTACAAAATTTGCAACGCATTATTTACTTGCATGTTTCTGCATTACTAACGATTTGCGAGCAATTACACTGAAGGTAGATCGAAACGTGACTGATAAATTCTGGTCTAGTTAGTTTACACTAAAGAAATATCTAGACAACGCTAATAACATTACCTAAAACATTCCTTTGAATATAAATCCAATAACAGTCATAATATAAAAATTAATGCACAAAATTTATTACATTAGTATGACCATTCTGTTATTTAAAAACTAACAATAAAGGAAATTTCATCTAATTTCATATAAATATCTAATGCTCTAGAATGACGTGGTTCTATCTTATTGTTGTGTTATTAGTTTTCCTTGACTTAAACATGTGGATCTGTTTAAATATTTGATGGCATTTTCTTTTTAATGCATATGTCTCTATTTCACAGATTCTTCAAATTATGTCCATTGATTTACATCTAAGTATCTATAATCACTGTGTTATATATCCACTGAGCTCATATGATTTACTGATCGAACACGAAACTACCTTTTGACTATCAGCGTGTGAACAAGTTAAATTTTTTCATTGTAACCTTGGTAAACAGCGTAACATTTATATGACTTTGTTCAAAATTCATGCATATCTATTATCTCTTATTGTACATAAGAAATCAGCATGCGTGGCTGTCCAAACCGATTTAATACCATGGAATTTCGTACAGTGAAAACTCGTCCCTCTCTATGAATGTTAACCTTGGAATACAATACATGTGGTTGTATCATATCTCATTCCCAAGAGTCTAAAATTGAGACGCAACAATGCTCTGTATGATATCTTATTGGCGATGTTATGATGACGAAGTTTAACACTTTGGACATGCTTGTTTCTGGAACTGTGTGAAAGACCAATGTGTATGCCATTTAATTTAATTAATACTTGAACTAATCAAAATAATGATTCTTATCTGACAATACGCGACATGTAAACATTAACCTGTAAGTAGCAATTCAAATCACAAAATGCCATTCTATGTACTTGAAACAAATCGTGATCCATTGCATAGAGAAATAAGGATCTATCAAACAATACCAGATCTATTAGTGGAATTTGCTGTGAATTTCTTTTCTTGTGTTGACATTTCTCTTGCGACCAGTTTTTATTTGCTACATTTGTTTGATATGCAGCATATGCATGCAAGATATCTATGTAGTATTCAGATATGTTCTATATATATACTACATAAATCGCAGTAAATATAGTTGATTGTTGTGTGCAATGTTATTCTTTACAATTAGCGTGTGTTATCCTTGCTTCTCATGCAATCCAATGAGATTATATACCGATTATATAATTATGCTAATCGGAAATATATTTCACTATGCATAACATTTCAATATTATGACTGAGGCCTAATTAATATTTTTTTTTTTTTTGCATTATTCTATTCGGAATATTAATTTCAAATTTTGGAACAAGGCCAGAAATTTTGGAGCCGATTTCATCGACTTATGTGGATCAAGAGGTACTTATTTTATCGACCCCGAATGGATGAAGAGTAAAATCAATATCGGCGGTATTTGAACTCTCAATGTATAGATGGGCGAAAGGCCCCTATGCATTTTTCCTGGTGAGTTAACGATTCCACCACCTCACTGCCTTCTTTATTCGGAATATCAAAAA
Organism: Octopus sinensis; assembly: GCF_006345805.1. Classification (NCBI taxonomy): domain Eukaryota; kingdom Metazoa; phylum Mollusca; class Cephalopoda; order Octopoda; family Octopodidae; genus Octopus; species Octopus sinensis. The sequence goes on from NC_043012.1 coordinate 45,868,271, forward strand.
GTAAAATTTCGCATCCTGAATTAAAATTCTAATACTATAATGATTATGAATGCAGGAGTAGCAATTTCATTTACATATACTGAAAATAAACTCATGAGCGACTTAAGTGATACTTCCTAAAATGCTTTTTTGGAAGAAAATAAATATAATGGTGTTTTTTGTGTTTCGATTCTTTTAAACGTATTTCTTGCACACTTAATACAAACAGATATATAAGGCGGCGAGCTGGCAGAGACGTTAGCACGCCGGGTGAAATGCTTAGCAGGATCTCGTCTGCTTTTAAGTTCTGAGTTCAAATTGCGCCGCGGTCGAGTTTGCTTTTCATCCTTTCGGCGTCAATGAATTAAGTACTAGTGGCGTACTGAGGTCGATCCAGTCGACTGACATTCTCCGCAAAAATTTTGGGCCTTGTGCCTACAGTAGAAAAGAATACAAACAGATAGGATATATATTTATACAAGCCAATAACATTATTCGCTTAATCGGAATAGTCAAATAATTAGGTCAATAATAATACGAATAAAATATTTGTGAAACTACATTGTTCCAAGATGCTACTGTATTCTCTTATGAAAAAAAAAAAGAAAAGAAAAAGAAACAAAATCCATTTAATGTATATGTGATTTAAAGATATAAAGTAGTCAGAATCGTTTCAATAATCCTGTTATTTAAATAATTCTTTATTTAGAAAGTCTTATAGAATACAAAATAAACTCCATACCAATTTCAGCCATTCATATGATAAAAGAAATTACAGCAATTAAAGTCACTTTTAGACACCAGCTGTTCTCAGACTATCCGATTCTCTGATCAATGTTCTGACTATCAGATACCATTTCCAAAGTCTTGTCTACATTTAGTCATGCGACATTACATTAACCTAATCCCAGGTGCCCCAAAATTTAATTGCCACTTTTATTACATCAAAGAACTCTAAATTTCGTTTCTAAACGATTTCCCTGCTTTACATTACATTATCAACTATTTATCTTCGCTTGGTACTTCTTGAGATATCACTAGAAAGCCATATCGCTCTTTCTTTAGGGAAGTATTCACTTAGAGTATTTGTTCATTCATCAAATTCCAAAAGTGCTGTTTTGTCGCTTAACAATACATGCGTTCACATTGTATCCCTGGTATTCGACTTCTAGTTTGGCGTGAAACATCTTTTAGTATCGAGATAATTTACTTTTTACTTGGATATTGGAACGAGTCGTGCAATCTAATTTATATTACTTATTATATGAAAGCAGTAAAGTATCTACCCAAATAAAAGACTAGGAGAGAAAATTATCTAATTTATTGCGACTTTCTCCATTCTCTTTTGTAGATGGATTTGCTTCCTTTTTTTTTAAATCATATGGAATATATAAAGAGATAACACGTTTGAATCAACGTAAAATTGCATATCATCATTTACTTGATTAACAGTCCAAAATAATCAGTACTTTTCATACTACGCAGAGAGACACTATGACAGTTTAACAAATACGAATGGAAATATCCTAAAAGTAAGATGTGGCAAATGATTAAAAGCAATTTGTATTAAAATTCTTTTGTGCCTGGGGAGAGTCATTCTCTTTTGGTACTTTATAACTTAATACACTCACAGGTAAAATTTCTACTTATTTCTTTTTTATTTTTCTAAAATTTTCTTTGCGTCTTACAACATTTTAAATAGTCTTGACTCTGTCCGCTACTCACACTGCGTTCATCTTTGTTTGTTTGTGCGCATGTGTGTGGATCAGTTTTTAATTGCCTATATATGCATGCAAGTATGTATGTATGTATGTATGTATGTATGTATGTATGTATGTATGTATGTATGTATGTATGTATGCATGTATGTGTGTGTGCATATGTATCAATTTATGTGTGTACATTTGTATGTATTCTGCATACTCATGTGTTTGCATGTCCGTGTTTGTATGTTTTTATGCATGTGCGTGTGTGTGTGTACCTCCTTCTCCTTGTGTGTGCATGTCTGAGTGTGTGTGTGTGTGTTTTGCAACTATGTACTGTGTTTGTATATATGACTGTGCATCTCCATATGTGTGGACGTGTGTCTGCCTGTGTGCCCCTGTGTGAAGTAAAGTGTGTGTGTATATATATGTTGATGTGTTTCGGTCTTCATTTGCGTGTGTGTGCTTGTTTGTTCATATAATCTCTGTAACTATCCGTCTGTATGTTGATCTGTTTACGTTCACATCCATATGCTTACATATATGTGCATATACATATATATATTCATACACCACCAACACACCCATGCATACATCTATCTACATATATATATATATATATATACATACACCACCCACACACATATATACTTACATCTATCTACATAACAGATCACTAACTATTCTACTCTACCTGTGTAAACTGTAGGTATGGGGACATGATATCTACTCTGTATATTTAGTATTGGGTAAGTTTCATTTATGAGTGCGTACTCCCGTATTTGTCTCAGTGTTGGGTCCTTTGGGTGCTTGGATAAGATGCGGATGTCAAGTTGACCCAGATTACCTCCATGTTGGTCCTTGGCATGTTGGTAGAATATGGAGGACTGTTTTTTGTCTCCATATTATCTCAAAAATAATTTTAAAGAAATTATATTTTATTTTGCAAAAAAGCATGTCAGAAAAGTATTTCTGTTGTCGTTTTGGATCTAATCAACAATGATCAAAACGACCTGTTATAGAAAACATTGGGTTTTCGATAATAATGTTTATATTTACAAATGTTACAAAATTTGCAGCTGCATACTATTACAACATATCTACAAGCAGGCTTATTACATATATTTAATAGAATGCCTGTCGTACTTGCATGTTAAAACAACAGTTACCATACAAGAAGTTGCGTTTTCATCGTATTTTGACAGTGGTTTTTATTTACAGTATATTTTGTTTTCTGGAGATACTTGTCTTTCACAGCTACAGAATATTTTGAAATCCGAAATCAATAGCTACACTTCCGCTCTTATGGTGAGCAAGTATCACATATTTTGACATTAGATATCTTAATAAAATCCCAATTTCTTTATGTAATGCAATTAGTCGAATTTATTATGGTATAGTAGCACTAGAACTAAGGAAATTTATCCTCGACAAATATGCTAATTCTTCAAAGTCTTCGATAGAAAATGAGCGTGCGATGCTGAGTCGATAGTTACAATATAAAGTATTCGTTTCCACGAGAGACGAAAACGCAGTCACCACTATGTAACTGAGATGAAGATTAGAATTAGGAGTAAAATATCGTAGAACCAGTAAAGTAATGTCTCAATGCTTTTGAAATGAACCCTTATAAAATGCAATTATCTAAATATGGAAAAAAAATTAAGAATATGCATTCATCTAGGGATTTAAAATTCGCATAAAGCTGGTAGGATCCAATATTTAAGTCATAAATCATTTGTATACTTTCACTGTTTTGAATGTGTTAAATTATAAACATGTCGTTCGTGATGTATTTTTAAAATTTTATTTTTATTTCTTGAGATGAAGAGAAAGAAAATGTTGCATATTATATTCTGCTAACGGTGATGCAAGTAAAGACATAATGAAAAACGCTAGGTATCTCGAATACTTTAAATTTTTATTGACGGATAAAATTATATATGCAGAATCCATAATTTTTTCAATAAAATATATGAACTTTTCAAAATGTTTTGGAATTTAGCACCTTATATATTCAAATGCGTGTGAATTCCCTACGTATGCGTAAATATACAAGTATATAAAAGAATATTTTCGGAAACAGAAAATATAATTATGTAAGTAGAACGAAAAATAACGGTGTACTTATATTTAATGACATTCACAACACACGCTCAACATTCACATAAGAAATACACAGTCGTAAGGTCAGAAATACGGCCACGCGCATATATATATATATATATAGCTTATAACCAATATAGATTATAATAAAAGAATCACAGAAAAAGACACTGCTCAAATGGTAAATCCTCTCAGCATACATGATTTACAAGAACATTCATAAATTCATGCAAAATGCAGCGTATGCAAGTATTACAGTGTTTTAGTTGTCACTAAAAGTATAATCAAACACTGGAGTATTGGCAAGTATTATATTATTTCTTTCTATTTATTAACAGAATAAAAGAAATTAACATTAGCAATATCAAATAGTAGCTGGTGAACTTTTTTTCAGAGGAGATAATGAAGGTTTTGTGTACATGAGAACGCATATCCGATATGGATACATATCATCACCATAAATAAGGGCGTCATTAAATCTGTAACCCTGATTTACATTATTTTGATAACGTAGAGAAAAATTAATTAATGCTGCATGATGCACATTATTTTGAATAATGGAAACGTATACGAAGCTATATCGTAAGAACAGTGTGAGCTACATCACTTTCTGGACAGATACACACAGTTACATTCACATTTGCTAAAATATGGATACTTATCGGACAATTTCTTTCAACTTATTTTCCTTTCTGTCTCTCTTTCTCTCTCCCCTCTCCCTTTCTCTCTGCATATATATATATATATATGTATATATATATAGTAGAAATTTACAGAAAAACAAAAGACGAAGACAGGTGTATAAACAACAAGCAGGTGTATTAATTTGACACTCGTGAAAGTAAGAAAGACTTTTACGTTTCGAGCCTGCGTGCTTCAACAGAAAGGAACACGATGAAACATACAGAGAGAGAATAAAAAGAGAGAATATATATGGGTATATATGCGTCTACATTTACGTATGCATATGTACATATGCATATATGTATATACACATGTGTATAAATGTATGTATGTATGTATCTATCTACACACACACACACACACCCATATATATATATATACATGTACTGAACAGTGAATTATCCGTCTCCTGAGAAATGCTCGTATTGTCCGTCATTTCTGCTCGACCAGTCACTCCACACAATACCTTACGGAGTTCGGCCTGGCCTTATACGATGGGCCTACCAACACCAAACTTTGCAAGGTACAACACATCATCTACTCTTTACGAACCCTTACGCCTTTTTGGAATTAACACCTCCCTCATTCTTGTTGCAGCTTCTAATTTCTATATCTCTCACCAATGTCATACACTTTCCCTCTGCTTCCGTTTTCTTTTTCTCTCTGCATTTATCTGCCACACTCGTAAATAACTTATGAACCTCATACGCAATAAACATGCCTGCTGCACACATGCACACACACACACACACACACAAAGACACACACATACACACGTAAAGACACACACACACACAAAGCCACGCACACAGACAAACACACGCACGTATACAGACACACATGCACTCTGTAATATATAACCATAAGTACACACAAGAAATTCGTCCCATACACCGACACCAAAACCACACCCAAGTAAGCATACAGACGCAAGCATGTGCGCACGCATCCACACACAGAGGCATACAGACACACTTGAACACATGCATACGCACATGCATGAGAATGACACACACGCACCCACAGGCCCTCGAACACACATCCGACTACTAATACTACTACACCGTACTGCTACTAAACAATGAGTCCTACTCACATGCACACACATATTTACACACAAACAAACGCAGCCACAATCACACTCAACCCTTTTTGCACTCTCTTGCTTTCCAAAACTACATTCTCTATTTTTCTTCAGCTTCCGGGCAGATAATTTTCGGTCATGTAACGAAAAATATACTTTTCCCCGGACTATACACTCCTTTCTCCTTTCCTTTTCTCTGAAACTATTCTTCTATCCGACGAAAAGCTGTGTTCGAAACGTCATTTCTGCACCAATTTCACCATCTCAAACTTTCATTGACAGTTAATCCCCTTGTGTTTTCCTGTTTTCTATTCTTGGATTCCCCTCTCTCTCTCTCTCTTTCTCTGTCTCTCTCTCTGTCTCTCTCTCTCTCTCTCTCTCTCAATATATATATATATATACATATATATATATATATAATATATATATATATATATTATATATATATATATATATATATATATATGTGCATATATATATATATATTTGTATGTGCGCGCGTGTGTATGTATATATATATATATATATATATATATAATATATATATATATATATATATATGTATAGAAATTAAATATAAAATATAAATTACAAAGTGGGACAAGAACGCAAAAACACACAAGGAGACGACACAAAAAAATATATATATACATAAAATACAAGCAGCTAGGCGCAATATGAAACCAAAAAGTAAAAATGGTATCGTTAATAATAGCGACTGAGAGTGCTGGATAGCATGTATATAGAAAGAAACAAGACTCCAATCTCTTGCAATATAATGCGTATTCATACTCCCATTTTACCTTGTGTATTGGTGATGGTTAACTATTGTAGAACAAACGCAGGAGTGACTGTGTGGTAAGGAGCTGTTTCCCACCCACATGGTTCCGGGTTCACCCCCTCAGCGTGATATTTTGAGCAAATGTCTTCTTCTATAGCTTGGGCCGACCACAGACTTGTGAATGGATTTGGATGATGGAAACTGAAAGAAGACCGTCGAATGCAAATATGCGTACACACGTGTGCGTGTGCGTGTCTTTGTTTTAGAACCGACGTTAGTATGCTGACATCCCCGTAACTTAGCGGCTCGCCAAAAGGAAACGATAGAATAAGTGCCTGGCTTAACAAAAGTAAGTACTGGGGTCAATTCAATCGACTAAAAACGCTTCACGGTAGTGCTCTAGCATGGCCGCAGTCTAATGATTGGAACAATGGAAAGAGAAAAGATGAAAAATAATATAATACAAAATTCACTTAATTTTGTTGCATGGTGATGAATCTATTTGATGAACGGTTGGATAAGTCGAATTGCTAATATACCCCAACATCTGAGTTAAAACCATAAATTGTTTGCAGATATTAGATCTTTAGAATCGTTAAATTAGTTTAGATTTTATCATATGCTTTTCAAGGCGGCGAGCTGGCAGAAACGTTAGCACGCCGGGCGAAATGTTTAGCCAGTCTTTACGTATTGATTTCAAATTCCGCCGAGGTTGACTTTGCTTTACATCATTTCGGGGTCGATAAATTAAGTACCAGTTGCATAATGAGATCGTTCTAATCGACTGGCCCCTCCCCACAAACTTCGGGCCTTGTGGCTAGAGTAGAAAAGATCATATGATTTTCGTATGTTAACATTAGTTCTGTACTACCCTTAACCTGGGAAACCCTGCTATAGCTGCAATCGACGTACGTGTCAAAACACAAGGGGTTCATTCAACTACATTTTGTACTATTTCGCTTCATTGAATCTGATGGAGTGAAGATAATCCCAGACACAATTTCTTTTAGATGACATAACGATATGATTCTCATTGTTGTGTTGATACGCAGGAAGTTGGTAACCTAAGAGATACGTCAACACGAATAATAATGGATAAAAAAAATAAAAGACAAGAATTACCTCTCAAGATATTAGCTGATAATGAAGTGGGCGGTGTTAATTAACATGTCAAAGGAACCCCACGAAAAAAAAAATCAATACGTTCACCATTAATGAAGATCAACAATTGTGATTTTCTTTTTGGAAAAATAATACTGAAATTTCTTTTTTCTGAAGCTGTTGCTGTTGTCGTTATTGTGTATGAAAAACTGGAAATGTATTTCCATTAAACTCTAACTCCTTTATGGGGTCCTCTGTCATAGTCAGTGTAAAATAAGGGGAGGATAATTCAGTAATTTGCTTGCATTAAAGTGCATGTATTCTGCATCATTTTAAACAAATGCTAGTTTGATTTTAGTAATTTAAATTTCAAAATTTATTTTCTATTTGATCTTTAAAGCATTCACCTGATTACAACTAGCTTTTGTATTCTGGAAACATTGAATAAAAGAAGCTAATGAAAGGATCTAATTTCCCGGCCAAAGAAGGTTCAATGTGGCAGTGTATGTTTCGAAAGCGAATTATTGTACCCAAACGGTATTTCTTTCCTATTCCTAAGGCGGCGAGCTGGCAGAAACGCTAGCACGCCGGGCGAAATGCTTAGCGGTATTTCGTCTACCGCTACGTTCTGAGTTCAAATTCCGCCGAGGTCGACTTTGCCTTTCATCCTTTAGGGGTCGATTAAATAATTACCAGTTACGCACTGGGCTCGATATAATCGACTTAATCCGTTTGTCTGTCCCTGTTTGTCCTCTCTGTATTTAACCCCTTGTGGGCAGTAAAGAAATAGGTATTTCTTTTCTACTCTAGGCACAGGACCCGACATTTTGGGGGAGAGACCAGTCGATTAGATCTACCCTAGTGCGCAACTGGTACTTAATTTATCGACCTCGAAAGGATGAAAGGCAAAGTCAACACCGGCGGAATTTGAACTCAGAACGTGGCGGCAGACGAAATAGCTATTTCTTTACTACCCACAAGGGGCTAAGCACAGAGAGGACAAACAAGGACAGACAAACGGATTAAGTCGATTATATTGACCCCAGTGCGTAACTGGTACTTATTCAATCGACCCCGATATGATGAATGGTGAAGTCGACCTCGGCGGAATTTGAACTCAGAACGTAGCGGCAGACGAATACCGCAAAGCATTTCGCCCGGCGTGCTAACGTTTCTGCCAGCTCGCTGCCTTATTCAAACGGCATTTCTACATAATAAATGTGCCTTACCGAAATTAAAATATTTATAAGTTAATAGATAGCATAAAAGAGAGATCGTGTCGTAAGATCCAGTGAAATTACATATACGATGCCAGCATTAGCTGAGCAGTTGCTATGACCTTCAGTTAAAAACACTTGTAAAATCATGAATGAAGTGTTTCTGATGGACAACTTTACCGAAGAGGAAAATGTTCTGAATAATTATTAGCTTCGTCTACAGTACTTCTTTTGCCATAGCCAAATATCATTGGCTGTGATGGGCAGACGAACTATGTGTTTACTTCATCTAGTTAAATGATGGCAGGGGTGTGTTCTGACAATGGATACAGCCGATAGACGGATTCGTTCCAAATGCAAAGCTAGGTGTTCGATAAAACACAAAATATTTGCAGCGCACAGATTCTTCAGAGATATGCAGAGTGCCGTATCGTTGTTTGCACACTTCTCGGGTGGTCTCGCCGAGTGGCACTTCCGTGCCTGTACATTGTACCAGGAAAAGCTAGTGCTTCAGGGAAGCACTGCCAGACCAGTGATTTCTGAAACTTTCCACGCTAATCTTCTGCACCAAAGTCCTCCGAAACAGACCTGATGCAATATGCAGCGAAAGATATGGGTGTAAATGTAGATGAAATGAGCTGAGGAGAAGAAAAACGAACACCTTCTTGAAATGAGAATGCATGGACATTTTGAAAGGAATGCACAGGACGTTAAGGATAATACAACATCGTGGACATGGCTTGAGCGAGGTGATTTGAAGCGCAGGACCGAAAGCCTGATCATTGTTGCACAAAACCAGGCTCTCGCTACCAAGTCAGTGAAGTATAACATCAATAAAACTTCTGACACTCTGAAATGCAGACTTTGTAAAAAGAGTGTGGAAAAGGTGGCCCACTTGGGAAATGGATGCGATAGCCTTGCACAAAAAGAATACAAGCGCCGCACGATAAAATGTGTGTGTATCTTCATTGGCTCTTAAGCCGTAACTACCAATATGAAGTCACAGAGAATTGCTATGAGCATGTACCAAGTTAAGTTATGCAGAAGGATGGAAAAGTAACGATACTCTAGGACTATGATTTCAGACGGATCGTGTAATCGAACACCGTCGGCAGAATATTGTGATATTGAATAAGACAGACAAATTCTGTTAATCCATTGATGAATCCATACCAAATGACATGAATGTTGGGAGTAAAGAGGTTGAAAAAATCACCAAGTACTCCGAATTGAAGGTGGGAGTGACAACACAGTATAGATTCTGCGAGGGTAAAGTAAAAGTGATACCAGTGCTGATCCCATTGAAACTTCAAGACTTCTTAAGGCAACTGGAAATCTCATACAGAATTGGTGTCTTGCAAGAAGCAGCTTTATTGGGCACAGGGTACATCTTAAGGAGAGTATTATTTATCTGAGATTCTTGTTATGACTTCACAGATGACAAAAGAATCCGGTGCACTTTTACCGGCAAATAATCCAACAGCAGATATATCATCCCTACTTGAATCATGCAAAAGGAAAACTAATAAACCCAACAAACGAATGAAAGCACCTCCCCTCCAGCAGCAAACTGAAGAGTTTTGGGAAAGTAACTGGAGTAATCCAAAGAAGTTTAATCAGAATGCATGTTGGGTCAGTGACATAGAAGGGACCAATGCCCACCTCAAATATCAAGAACGACAGGATATAACAACTGAAGAAATGAAAACTGCGCTCGCCAAGTCAAAGAAATGGAAATCCTCAGGTATAGATAAGATTCCAAATTCTTGGCTAAACACTTTAATGAGCACCCACCACAACTTAACTGTAGCACTTAAAGAGGTCATATTGAACACTGCGAGAGCCACAAAGTGACTTACAGAAGGTCTTACATATATCTTACCAAAAACAGAAGAAACTACTAAACCCCAAAAGTACAAACCCATAATATGCCACACCACCATGGATAAAGTATTAACGTCTATAACAGCGAATAGAACATATGAATTCTTGGACAATAGGAAGTTACTGCCAGTAGGACAAAACAGATATAAAAGGAGTTCATATGGATGTAGGGACCAATTAATGATTGATAAATGCAAGTCCAAACGTAGAAATCTTAGCACCGCTTGGATAGATTACAAGAACGCTTTTGATAGTGTTCCCCATGCATGGATCATCAAGACCCCAGAAGTTTACAAGATAGCTCCAACAATTGCGAACTTTTTAAAAGTAACCATGAATTCGTGGAGAACCTCCCTAATTTCAAACCATACATAAAGCTATACCATCTCACCAGACATCAATATCACTTGTGGTACCTTGCAATATGACTCATTGACACCATTACTCTTCCGCCTCGCTCTGTTCCCTTTATCCATCCAACTGGATAATGCTAAGAGGGGGTATAATATCTTTAAACAGAAAATTAATTATCTACTCTATATGGATGATCTAAAGCTCTTTGCTAAAAGTGACAAAGAATTAGAAGATTTTCTGAATATTGTCAAAGAATTCAGCTCTGATATATGTATGGAATTCCTATTTGATAAATGTGCAACCGCCACTTTCAAGACAGGGACATTCGTAAAGGCAGAAAACATTGAACTTGATACTACCACACACTTAGAACAATCCGAAGTATACAAGTATTTGGGAACCAATGACGTTGATGTTATCCAGTACTCTAAAATGGAAGAGAAACTCCGCAAGGAATGCTACCGAAGTTAAGAATAGCTCTAAATTCAGAAGTAAATGCTGCTAACAATTAATCCGATCAACTCAAAGAGATCCAAATAGGGACAAACCTACCATTAATGCAAAAGACATCAAACAAAAAGCAAAGAAGGCTTGAATGAATAATATCGAGAACTGGAAAGATAAACTCCTGCATGGAAAATAATCTAACCGACTGCTGTCCAAGCCAGATATTGATCAAAATCTAGCACACCAATAGCTACAAGGGACAGGTCTGCAAAGGGGAAACAGAATGTGTTGCTATTGCAATGCAAGATCAGAGCTTACCTACAGGAAACCGCCATGCAAACGTCCTTAAAGATGGATCTAACACCCTACTTCGTTCAGAATTTGTGGAAAATTCACAGACACACTTGATCATGTTGCTTCTGGCTGCCCAGTCCTCACTGAAAAGAGTACCTCATAAGACATGACAGACTAGGGCAGTACTTCCATTGGAATGCTTGGTAATTATTACAAAATTGAATCCCATGGTAAGTAGTACAGGCACCATCTAGAAGATGGCGAGGATGTCACCATCCTTTGGAACTTCCCAATACAAACAGACAGAAAAATTGACCACATATTGTGGTCAAGGAATATAACAGAGGAACTTGTCTGTTAATAGATAAGCTTGTCCCACAAGATCGAAAAGTCTCAAGAAAGGAATAGGTACAACCCATACACTACAGAAAACACACCCCATTTAAAATGGTATAAATGTGGTGGTAATTTTAGCATGTATAGGAAAACGAAAGTGCCCGTAATGCTCTTGAACTCCGGAGGATGTCCGGTACTAAGGCAGCTGAAAGGGAACCATAAATGATGATAATGATATTGTTGATGATGATGATGATGATGATGATGATGATGATGATGATGATATACCCAGGTTAAACAACAAGATGGAAGGACAGCAACTGTAGTAGCACAGAATATGAAACTAATAGCAAAGCAAAATGCGTTTGAACAATTGGCTGATAAGTGGAAACCAAACTTCTGCATGGCAAATATGTGGCTCGTAGCAAGCAAGCTGATGTAGAGCAGAAGCACACCCATCAGTGGCTACAGAGCTCAGAGTTAAAGGCAGAGAGTGGGGGCTGTATCTTGGCTTCACATGAGCAGAGGTTATTGAACCGGAACTATGAATGCAAATGTGATGAAAAATGATGTAGACCCAAAGTACCGATACTGCAAAGATGAGATTGAAACAGTAGACCGATCAATCACTGGTTGTAAGGTGTTAGCACCTGTAGAGTACAAATCAAGACATGATAGAGTTGGCCAATATCTACACTGGATAATGTGTCGGCATTATAAAATCAAAACTATTGACAAATGGTACAAACACCACCCTAAGTACGTATATGTATGTATATGTATGTATGTATGTATGTATGTATGTATGTATGTATGTATGTATGTATGTATGTATGCAAGTATGTATGTGTGTATGTATGTATGTATTTACGTATGTATGTATATTCTTTAATTTTTTTTATTTCAGTAATTTGACTACGACCATGAGGAAGCACCACCCTTAGCCGAACACTTTGACCCCGGACTTATTCTTTGTAAGCCTTGTACTTATTCTATAGGTCCCTTTTCCCTAACAGCTAATGCGACGTGGACGTAAACACACCAACATAGGATGTCAAGTAATGGTAGGGGGCAAACACATACATATATATGTATGCATGTATGTATGCATGTATGTAGTATGTATGTATGTATGTATGTATGTATGTAAGTATGCATGTATATATATATATATATATATATATATATATATATATATGTATATATATCTTCATATACACAGATATATACATATACATGCACACAAGTACATACACAGACACTTAAACATATATTTGTTTGTTCCTCCTCAAACCGTATATATATATATATATTATATATATATATATATATATATAATATATATATATATATATATATATATATACATGTTTCAATATGTGACATCTGTTAGGCTTTCATCCCACTTGACGGATTCCTAGAGGTGTTGTGGTGTCATGCGGCACGTCTTTGACACACGTCTAGACACAGTCGATGTTTTTCGGACAGTAAAGATAATCAGAGAGATAAAAAGAGAAATGAAAGAATGAGTCAATAGGAAGTTATATATGCATAGTATCTGTATATATGTTTGTGCTTGTGTGTGTGTGTGTGTGTGTGTGTGTGAGCGTGAGGCAATGTTTTTGTTTATGTTTGTGCGTGTACCTTTGTGTGTATGTGTTTGTGTTTGTATGTTTTTATGTATGTATGCATGCATGTATATATGTATGTATTCTTGTTTGCACGTGTGAGAGCCAAAACAGCTACATGCACAAAGTCCAATTTGATATCTGATAAATTTCGAAAGCTTTTGTAAAGTAACTATGTATCTGAAGTAACATTAGTCTAGTTTTCCTTTGATAAACAAAGCCACTGATTCTATTTAGAAAAGCCATTATCAAATTCATTTTTGATGTGAAGAAAAAATAGAAATATAATCTGATAAAAACACGACGAACAAACTTATACTATCGATATCAGTATTTACTTATCATTATTTTCTTTACTTTGAAATGATCAATGATGCGTAAGAAGTAACAAAATATGCACACATTCTGATGTGTAAATGGTTAATATATATATATATATATATATATATATATATATATATATATATATATATATATATATACTATATATATATATATATATATTATATATATATATATATATATATATATAATGAAAATATCGAATAACTTTACTAAAAACTTTTGTTGTTTAAATTAAGATCTAATCTTGGTTTGAATTTTAAATTCTCAAGTATATGGAGGCAAAGAATTATTATATGCATATATTTTCAGTTTTAATATTTAGCTCTCTTGCGATTTATTCCAACTTTTAACTCAAAGAATATAAACAAAATGTTCCACGCTAACTTTTTGAAATGTGTGTTTCGTTGATAAATGATGTTTAATGAAATTAACATTCATGCAGATTTACTTATCCCAATGAAAGTCTAGCATTCCATTATCCACATTAAAGGATTATTCTTCATAATTAACCTATTTCACCATTGTTTCTCCGTCCACAATATCATTTTTGAATTGGGAATTGCATATTATATTATTCTGCCCCAATCAGATATCAATGATATAAATGAATAATTGTTATCAAATTATAATGAAATAGGTGACCTGATTGAAATACATGAGTATTTTAAATAGCTATTACTGGATTTCACATGAAATCGTTGAGTGATATTTATTTTAATTCAATGCAAACCGTCACTGATAGAAATCAATACATGACGCCACGTTTAAATCCGAAGAACTCTAATATGGGATCGTTGATTGGCATCAATTTAATGATACCTCATTTAAGCCCAAATAATAGGCTACTGATTTCTTTCAATGAATATGCCGCGAGTGTAATATCGGCAATAAGGTATTATTAACGCCAATCAATGGAGTTGATATCCAAATGTAACAGCAGCTACTATTCTCTGATTTATAGAGGCTTCATAATAACTAAATTTCTTCTAGTAGTAGAAATCAATTAATAGGATGTTATCGATTAGATGAATAACATTACGTGATTAATCGATAACTACTTTGTTAAAAGTTTGGTATTTCGCAACGATGCAAAAATATCCATTAGAAACAATTATCAACTCCCTGGCTACAAAATAAGTCACTTTCCAAGGAAACTTTGGATCATTTCGTGAAACATGTCTAAGACAACCAGAGAAATTTTAACAATATAAAATTATAAACTAGAAAACAAACAATTTTGTAATATATTTTACACGAAGTGTCCCAGCACTTTCAAGTTAATAAAATTTAATTATTCAAGTTAAAAAAGACGAGGAAATTCAGAGGACATGATGCTGCTAGACATGAATTGTTACAGAGATCCTATTGGAAGGTTTATAGTGTCTACAGTGTCTGTATGAAAAATGAATGCTAGCTGCATGCAGAAGATATACATATATGTATATATATATATATATGTGTGTGTGTGTGTGTGTGTGTGTTTGTGTGTGTGTGTACATGTACGCAAGCAGGTTCACACACGCACAAACACACACATACACATACACACACGCACACTTGCACACATTTATATCGGCGTAGCTCACCGCACTAATATGCTGCACCGACAGTCTTGTTTTCCAGTGCCACACCCTACGCCTGGGATTTCTGGAAACTATCCATGCGCCGCGGCTCAAAAGTCTTCCGGAATAGAGAAACCAATTGCTTTTCCTCAGCGCCCAAATTCTTCTCCGAGATATCGTGATCTAACCCACATTAATTCCCATTGAATGCCATAGAAGAACATCTATCTGCCACACTTTTCGACTGTTAAAATGGATGTGCGCGGCTGGCGGCACTCTGGGTGCTCGATCTAGGACTGCAGAGACGAGCGGTGAAAATGGTGAGACTGCTCTGGAAAATGATGAGACTGCTCATCTTCAAGAAAACTCTAACGACGTAATCTCAGCGCATATCTGTGGATCATAAGAAACAATGTGCGCAGCCCTTCACGCAGCAAATGTTGATAGCAAATGAACCGTCTGACGAACCGAACGCACCACCTCATCACAAAGCAGAAGGTCAAGCGTTCCACTTTGGAAGTAGGGCGTGGCACAAGAGTCAGGGTGTAATAGATAGTGGATGCGATGTAAGTATTTGCCATCAGTGTCCGACGCTTTAGGAACAGCTTTCTTTCGTCCGTTTCTGAGTGAGACTAACTGCCCTACTCATCACCTCTTTCCCTTTCTTGTTCACAGAAATGCATACCAAACAAAACAAAGCTCCAAACTAACAACATTGTTTCATAGAATGGACCTACATCTTCAGATACTATGTTGTTGGCCCAGTGCGACCCCTTTTAGACATCATATATTCCCTTAAAACACTGCCGAACACCTCGATAGCTTTGGCGTCCGTATATATAAACACTTGTCTTCTGCGTCCTAGTTCTCGTGGCTCTAGAGTGTGTTAGAGGAGGGGAGGGAAGGAATATCTTTGATGAACTAAAGCACGATATTGATCGATTAAGCAAATGTTTCTATACATAACGGTGATTTAAATTTTAGTGATACACTCGAAACCGGGGGTAACCACCAAATATTAGTGGCTGGTCCTCTAGAAAGCACTTGATCTATTTTGATTAGAGCCCATATTCCTTGCTTAATTATTCTGTAATGAGGAGGTTCTCGAAAAAAGACCTGTTTAGTATATTATATGACGGCGTATCACTGAAAATACCACCAATAATAATCGCCAAACATTTGGATAACACTTCGACCAAAATTTGGAACTGTGAATTTAGCAGAGTTGCAGATCTAAACGTATCAAACTTTCAGCTGGTTCAGGTCCTTTCTCAGCAGGACTAGTACACCAGTGCTCACAGAAATGGGAATTGTCACATTGCAATAGAAAGTTATTATGAGGTCACCCAACATATCTGGTGTTTGAAAGCAAAATTCATAGTTCAGGTCGTCCATCGCCGGGGGATTCTTCTCAGCACTTCATGTATTTCATAATGCGTTATCAGCCTTTTATAGAACACCGCATACCCAGTCTAGATCCGCTTCAAATCATCAAGGTAGTGGTAAAGTCCACCTTCACTTCCCCTAAAGTTCGAGTGAAGTACTCCGCTTGTAACTGAGTAGCAGTTGTCCATTCCAATCCATTAAAGACGGTATTGTGATATTGTTGCCGCGTTTTCCATCTGCCACCAGGTCAATCTAACAGTTTCCCTGCTTTCATGTCTTCGAAAATGCGCTGCTAATGCAATCTTTATTCTTTATGTTGAAGAACTGGACAAGCGCCAACCTGAACTTATATACATCGTTCGCAATGCATTTGATTATCACTTCCTTTAGGTTCATGCATATCCGTCTGTATCCATCTCGAGTGAAAAATTTCTCTATCATATGTTTTTTAACCAAACCTTATTGACTTATTCTAATAGCTTCCATAATTTGTTAAAGATATCCCCTGTTCACTTTCACTCAACTGCGGGTTACTGATGCTATCCGTTACTTCGCGCGCTTGGAAAGGCGTGTTCAGCTTCAAATAACCGAGTCGTTGCATATGCAGTATATTGATGTCAAAAGTACAAATTTGTGTTTGTGTATTTGACAACTTTGAATTGAGGACAAATTACAGGCTCACTATCTGCAGACAAACAGACTACTCGAATTTTATATGATGCTGTTTATTCAAACATACACTGACACGTTCGGAAAATCGAGTCAATATTTGTCAGCGAGTAAGAAACGACCAAGCAACTTTACTTGGCTTTTACACTTCCACTCTTATGACCTAACTCCAACAAAGGCATGCATCCGAGTTTATCTTCCATTCGCCCAGTAGCACCAAAGGGCAGGATGTTTGCAGGAAAGCCTCCAAACGATCGAAAAACTGTAGCCGCACTGACACAATCGAAGCACACAGGGAGACTAGTTTAAAGGTACCCCCTTCAATATTGTCCACGTCAATGACCACTACCTTACATATCAGATCTCAAAGGATCAATCATATCTCGAGGTGCAGGCGTTTGTAAAACATCACTGCTATCGCACCCACCACATACCGGGCCAGGTAAGTGATTCAATGATGTAATAGCCTCTACAAATTGGTGCTAAGTTGCTTGTGATGAAAACTCTAGGCTTGCTATTGACTTAATATCCGTACCTTGAAGCCTCAAGTTGAGTAGTCAACTTTACTTCCAAGGATGACTCAAAGACACGTGCATTATACAGCACTCACACATTATACACAGCACTCTCACAAGTTGCTTGTGATAGAAATTCTAGTCGTGCCATGGACTTAATGTCCGTACCTAGAAACCTCAAGTTGTGTAGTCAACTTTACTTCGAAGGATGACTCAAAGTTACGTGTATTATACACAGCACTCTCACAACTGTCATTTTGATGGAAAAGATAGAAACGAAGCAGAAATGGAAACGAGTTACTCAGGCATTTGGTGGCCCTTCGACCGGGTGATCTATCTCTGGAAATTGGGGTTTTTACGAGAAGTCTTATATGACCCTAGCGATAACCATTTAGCCTGAGCTTCGCCTAACAGCGGGGTAGTCACAAAGTCCATATTTATCATTTCCCAATGCTATAGAACTTTGAGAATGCTGGTCCCAAATTTCTTCCTCTGCGTTAATGTTTTGTCTTTTTTTTTCTGTGTGGCGAAGAATATTACGTTTGATGCGTGCTCCTAATCAGCACAATGTTTGCGGTGTGTGGATTTGTTTCGTATTGTCGTGCTTGTGTGTGTCTGGTTATGTTGCATCTGATTTTTTTCTTCTTTTGCTTTGTTGGTTGTGTTGGTTGATGCTGATTTTCGGACTTTTTTATGGAGTTGTCTAGGACTCTGTAGATGCTGTGAGTATGGGTTACTGATGCTGTCCGTTACTATTTGGTACATTTAGAGAGGGATCACCTAAATTTATATAGTGTTCATTTAATTTTCTTAGTTGATTTTCTCCTCGCAAAATTAAGCCTTCCCCATCGGAAAGATGCGACTAGAGATGAAGTTCAGTTTTGTGAGTCCATGTGTGTGCTTGTATAGCGGAGTAAAGAAGGTAAAAATGAAAGAATTATAAAGGAAATTTCAGTAGGTGAAGGGGTAGTGCCGTTCTTGTTCCGGTTAATCTTGATGTCGCTTACGTAGTTGTTTTTACAGTTACAGCAGAAATCCTTCGTATTGCTGCTGTTGTTCATGTTGGGGTCGCTGCTGGTATTTTTGTTCTCTTCATTGCTGCAACTACTGCTACTACTCTACACTACTGTACACTGTTTGGGGACTAACATACTGTACACTGCTTGGGAGGTATGGGATGCCCCCACTTCCCTGTTTTCTGTGGGGGATAGAAAGGCCTTTACTGATTTTCACCACCACACCAATGGTATTTTGTCCTTCTACTGTAATCCGCAACACAAAGCTCCGGTGTGATGTATGTATGTATGTATGTATGTATGTATGTATGTATGTATGTATGTATGTATGTATGTATGTATGCATGTGTGTATATGTGGGAACGTGTTTCCGTGTTCATTTACGTGTTAATCTGATGCGATATGGAAGACATCAAACTATCGAATTATCATTTTCGTATAGATTTGTCTCAAGTATTTGCAATTGATTCGTTTCCGTGAAAGGTATTTAATTGTGTGGTATTGGTGCATAAAACTGAATATTGGATAAATTGTTTCACCCTGGAAATTTGAAGTGGAACTGGTTTTCGTACAATTACTTCCAAAGCATTGCCAGTTTCTTTGATTTGCTTTAGTTGATGGAATAGCAAAAGACATTCCCATAAGGTTTCATGCTGTGGGAATAAAACTGCAATCACGATTTTTAGGTAAAAATGTTTATTCAGTTACTTGTTGAGGAATATATGTTATAGATATTCATGTATGTTAATGAATTTGTGAGAAATTGTGTAGGAGTGGTCTGCATTTATATAAATACATGCAAATATTATTAATAGAATATTCAAATATGAGAGTATGTTATACGATTCTAGGATAAATGACACGAGGCTAGTCACTGAGCTGAATTTTATTTCAGTTTATGAAAGAATAATTTTAATGACTTGATATCCGCCACAGTAGACGAAGCAATAACATCTTGAAATAGCTTTATTGCCGTCAGTTCAGCTGTCTCTTGTAATATTATAGGACGCTACCATTTTCATTTTATCTTCAAAAGTTACAAGGCCATGAGGTAACCAATAAAAATGTGTGGAGAGAATTAGTAGAAAGGGGCATAATTGACAGCATATATAATATAGGATTAATAACAAAAGGTTAGTCAACGGGGTTACATCAACGTGTTTAAGAAGCCTAAATACATTATGTTTCCTAGCAAAGCTAGCAAGCTAGCCAGTACATTTCAACGTATTCTCCTTGTAGGCTAAACATCATATATAGGACCGATAATATTTAAACTCTGGCTCAGCTGGTTAGTTTATTATATTTTATTTAAAGTTAAAATCAAATTTAAGACAAGCATGTTTATTATGGAAGTCCCTAATACATAAGTTTCGGGCTTTTATAACTACCAATAAATATAAGACATAAAAATTATGCAGCTTAATAAAGCTTAGTATGTTTGTTGTTTTTTTTTGTTTCAGGCTAAATAAAATCAGATTTATAAATTAGATAATGATTATAGACTGAAATACAATCATAACACTCCACAAAAGAAGTTAAGTAATATAGCTATATTAAAAAAGCCTCAAATTAACCGAACAACAGTCTGGAAAATTCCTTAGAATTTTCAAGAGACTGGTTCCACCACTGACCGACCGAGACGTGATCGAAAGCGAGGTGTGCGAACCTCTCAGTTTATCAAATGTACTAGAGATAGGACACGGCGAAATCCGCATCGTACCGCCAGAAAACTGGCTTCCACAAGAACAATAAGCTGAACATCTACGTATCGGGGATGTCAGGGCCAACTCCTACAAGATGATCCACTGTCATGAGTTCATGCGAGTTTATAAGGCCATGAGAATGGAGAGAATTCGTCTTCTCTTGCGTCAGATCCCTGAAGACACGCTTACTAATGAAAAGAAACTTGACATCAATCAGACAGTAAGCCACTAGAATGACCGACTTTGGGGTGTATATGGCTCCGTCGAGGTAGACTCGTAAGTAACCGTCCAAATTCACACTCAGTTATGGTTTGGGCGGTTATGGCAGGCACTGGAAGGTCAGTCCTTGTTTTTGTGCCCTCGGGTGTTAAAATTAACATCCAGCGATACATTGGCGGCGTTCTCGAAGCTGAACAGGCGAATGAACATTATTTTAAAGTGCATCTTGGAGCCTCCAACAGGACTCAGCACCATCCCTCAGCTCCAAACACAAACAACACTAGATTCAGAAAAACATACCGTCGTTCATAAGCAACGATATGTGGCTTACATGAAGCCCCAATCCCAACCCGTTGGATTTTTCTGTATGGTCCATTTTGGAGACGAGCATCTCGATCACTTCTCATGTTTCGCGCAACACTTTGAAGGCAAAATTGTGCCAGGAATTGGCTTCGATTCCGCAAGAGGAGCTGCTTCTCTTGTGAGAAGCATTCCCACCTAAACGAAAGAGAGTAAGTCGTACTGAATGAATGTGGTAGTGTCATAATAGTATTGCCTTTACTATGGCAGCGCAACGCTCGGACCCGAAATATACCAATATTTTGCATTGGCAAAATTGAAAGAAGTTGGTTGCTGTAATTTTAGGACACCCTGTACATGTATGCACAATATTCGCAAACATACACACATGTATGCAAGTGTAAGTGCGCACGCGCGGCGAAATTAATTTTTTAAAAAGATAAGCAAATCCAGAGTCTCTTTCCAACGCATTGCATAAGAATAAAGCTATAAAGTTAGCAAACTATATACAGGACCTGAAAGCCAACTGCACACCAAACACTGTTAATTGGAGTATTGTAGAGCGATCCACACCGGATCAAGGAGATGCAGGCGTTGTGTAGCCAAAGTATCTCATATCCATTTTCGATCCGGAACACAAGTGACCTATTACATTCCAGACCTGAAAGTTTATTTAATATAAACATAT
This sequence comes from Octopus sinensis, assembly GCF_006345805.1. NCBI lineage: Eukaryota > Metazoa > Mollusca > Cephalopoda > Octopoda > Octopodidae > Octopus > Octopus sinensis. Next base: position 45,890,272 of record NC_043012.1, read on the forward strand.
GGACATAT